>NW_009932089.1:0-10939 GCF_000696875.1 Nestor notabilis
TTGCCGGCTGGGTTTGAACCACGACAGACAGTAAATGAGTTCCTGTTTTGAGCTGTAGTCATTCCTAAACTTGTTTCAGGAATCTTGGACATCTGCATAATCACTATACACTGATGACAGTGCTAAGTATAATAGGTGCGAATGCTGGTATAAAGTGTAACAACCTTAAAAACAGCTCACACCAGTGAAACAAACTGTGGTTACAGAGCAGTTGAAAACATGTTTTTCCACAATAGACTGTAAGTCTAAAAACTAACAGGATGCATAAATGACTTCTTATATATAAGTCCTAGTAATAAACAAGAAAAAATAATATTAGGATTAGCAACAAGCCGTATATTAAGAAGTTCATGAATTAGAAGACTTTAATCTACCTGCAGAGAAGTTGAGTATTTGTGTAGTTAATGTGTTTCATTTGCTTTTTACCAATATACCAGATTAATTCAAGTACCTATTCAAGAAACCAGCTGGGAAAGATGTTAGCCCAATTAAAGATTCTTTCTTATTTCAGGAGAAACTGTATTTTTTTTTTTTTTTTTTTTTATGTGATCCATCCTGGCAGGTGATTCTATCTCCTTTGGAGACAAGTGTATCATTACATCTGAATGAAGTGCAAAAGTCGGTTGATTTGAATATCTAACTGATTTGTAAAGTGCTAATCTATTAAAATTTAACAAATGTTTCTTGCAGACCCAAAAGCTAATGCAGGAAATAACTGGTTTAGATATGGTTTTTTGTTTTGTTTTGTTTTGTTTTGTTTTGTTTTGTTTTTTAAAATATTATTGCAAACACATGCTAGACTGTGCTGTTTTTAACTGTATTCTGATCTTGCTCCAAAACAGACTTGAAGAAAATTTCCCAACTACGTGGAACTTTCTTTTTCTAAGTCATCATTATTTGTATTTTTCTGGTCCCTAGAAGCCACCACTCATACAAAATCGAAGTGTTGTGTGGACACAGACAGGGAGAGGTCTCCAGGACCACAGTGCTTAGAGAGCTAATGGGCAAATCAGGCAAGGCCAACAGCGTATTTTACATATGAAGGAACTGAGACAAAAGGACATTAAGGAATTTACAGTCTATGTCAGAGGCAAGAACTGAAAAAGCCTATGCTTCCTCATATTTATCTAATACAATGTCTAAATGTATCTACCAGATTCAGATCACATAGTTCTAATTATTCTCTTGTAGTATAAACAGCGTTTTCCTAACTACACCTAATGAAGTCTTTTCTCATCCTTCTACTTTTCAAGGCTGGATGATTTGTCTCAAAGCATTTTCTCACAATAAAGAATTCTTTAATCCTTAAATACACCTTGTAGACTTTCTGGCATAATTTAATTTTGGTTTTGAAAGAGCTTTTATTAGCAGTATTTTAAAAGAAAACATTTAAAGATTTAAATATTTATACTGGACATGAGAGGGATTATTGCGTTTTTGTGGAGAAGGATTTTCTGTTTTGCCAGGATTTATTTTTTGAAACAAAACTGTGTCACAATCATCTAGTCCAGAGGAAATAATATAGTGGAACAGTAATTGCACAGCCCTGGATGAAATCCTGGCTCAGTTAAGTCAATGGAAAACCTGTCATAGATGACGATGAGACCTAAATTCTATCCATTGATTTCATTGCCATTGGAAAATTCATGCTGAAACACATGACAGCTCTCTTGTGTGCTGACTGACTTCTCTAGCAGTCGAGAAAAGTCAGAATAAGAATGTATGCACTTCATCTGCTTTCCAGTGTCTTGGGCCAGAATCATAAATACGTTCTTGATATTTAAGATATTTATTGGTTTCAGAAGAAAGGGTAGATATTTTTCTATTAATTACTCAGGAATTTATGCTTGTATTCCACCAGTTTTATTTACAGAAGCTTCTATAGCTCAGGTGGATTAAAACAGCAAAGCTGCCCACTGTATGCACGTACATATGTTAGACATACATTATACATATAAATCCTACACTTACATTCTACCAGCTTTATTTACAGAAATTTATATATTTCAGGTGACCTAAGAAACTATGTCACCCATTATGCCTGTTACAACATTCCTCTAGAAAGACTAATAACCTTACATGGATCTTCATGAATGTCCTACTTAATGCAGTTGTGTCCTGTACTACATCTTAAATGCTACCTTTCTTATATCCAAAAAATGCCTAATTGTGATTAGATAAGGAACATGAAACTGGCTGAAGCATTTCAAAGCACTTGTCCACAGCAGGAAAATCCTACTTCCAGCTATGCTGGATTGAGAACATTAGCTGCTAATCTACTAATAAATGCATGATTTTGCGGGACAAAATATGAATTTTGAGTTAATGGTGCAATTTTAGGCTATTTGAAAAGCATTTTCAGCTTCACTTGGAGTTATAATTGACCCACTTATGAAGCAAGATCATCATGCTATACAATTTGCTGTAGCTTCGTTGACATCAAAAGACATTTAGGTGGATACAAATCCATCTTGTAGACTCTAAAAATATGAAATAAAAGTCACTGCCAACCAAATAATTTGAAAACTGAAAAGAGATGGCTGCTCAAAGTAATGTCAACCATCTGGAAGAGAGGTTGTGTAGAAAGAAATAGTACCTCTGTCCAAGTTATCAACTTTCCCAAAGCTTGTAACAAAAATATGAACCAGTCATTCTGGCATCAGTTCAAACAACAAAGCTGTGAAATGAACAGATTACTACCCAAGGCAATGCACACCATGGCAATGAAATACAGTAAAATACTTCTATTGGTAATAAGCTGAAAAAGAGTTGTAGGCACATGGTGAAGACAATGGGAAGAAAAGAGACTGCCAAAAAATACACCTGATTAAGTAGTATAAGCAAAATAAATCTTTTTTTTAGAGTCATCATTACCGATTTGGTCAATTTTGCTTGTGGATTAACTGCAACTGAGAAACCATTTGTGAAGGGTGTTCAGTAGGGAGAGAAAAAAAAGAAAAAAAAAAAAATAGCATTATGGTTCTTGACTCTTCAGGACATCTTCCAACTCATACACACTTATAACATCAGAAGTGGTCTCCTGCTCTAGGAGATGGGTCCATAATCTGACCAAGTACCAGATTAGAAATTAGACTTTTGCCCTGTTCTACCTGTGGCCATATGTGCTGTTTAGAAAGGCTGTGTGCTCTGCAGAATGGGTTAAAAAAACTGGGAAGAGCCTGTAAGTTACCTGGTTGTGACTATGAGTAGGTGGCTGGCTGTGTGACTCTTGAGGAAACAACCTTTTTCCTTGAACGTAGTAACTAGAAGGACTGTTGCCAAACATAATTTCAATCATATGAGGCTTTTTAATGGAGATCCAGGTAAACAAAAATATGATTTAAATGTGGATGGATTAGTGGCAGTAGTACTTTCCTGAAGTACAGCTGTTGGTTTTTTTCTAAGTGCTTTCATATGGTCTCTCTCATGTCCCCCTTTTCCCTCTTCTGCTTCTCACACTCACATCCCCCTGCAGAGACACAGGTGTAGGATCTCTTGCCTTTATTTGTGCAATGCACAGGACTTTGTGTGCTCATGAGGTGCAAACATCTGGGCATTGCTTTATACCCTTTCTTTCTCTGTTGGTTTTTTTTTTGTTTTTTTTTTTTTTTCTGTTACTGAAGGAGATGATTTTAAACACATCTTGATTTTAGTGTCAGTATGCGTGTAAGGAGTTGTTATTTCTCTGTTTTGAAACCCGCATGGCCATAGTGGCTGTATTAACAATGTTTTCATTCTCTTTATTAGAACTTCTTATACTCTGAAGAGCTCATCACCATCAGTGCAAAATCCTTTAATGACTGTTGAAGCACAGACATATGGTGTTCAGTGTTGCTTTTAGTATACACATAGTATCACAATTCTTAGTCTCTGTTAATTGAAGATTGATGTCTTTCACAGCCTATAAACAATGTTTCTTCAAGACATATTTCTTGAAATGGGAAGAAACTCAACATTGACAGAAAATGCAATGAGTCAGTCATGACAGTCACTCATAAATGACGTGACCTACATCTAAAGTAAATTCTGTATAAAATTTTCTATCTGAAATAATAACTCTAGAAGTGACATTTGGCCTTTAGATATAGATACAAAGAAAGGGTAAATTAATCATAAAGAATGATTCATTTTAAAGATTACAAGCTTCCATGGTATTGTTTTTATGAAAGTTTTGTTCCCTGAAGATGTTCTACACCTGATAAGGTTTTAGAAATTTAATTGAAAAAGTTTAATAAAGAATTAAAATTATCGTGTGCCCTTTTTTTCTGAAATACAATGAACTAAGAGATTATTTGTAAAAGAATCTAAGGTGTATAGTATGTTAGTATTCCTCTGAATACCATATCAATTTCTTGCTATTGTTAATAAAATTATGGTTGGTTTACTGGGTGAGATGATTTTAAAATAAATAGCTTTTATGGCGATATTACAAAGATTTTAGTATCACTATTTCACAGTGTTGAGATAATGGAAAAGAAGACACACTTAAAGGTCATTGCTTATGCTGTAGTTATACGTCTTACAATGCCTGAATGATGTTTCTAAAAGAGTAACTGCATACTTATAACTTGCAGGATTTATATTTCAGATGCTGACAAACATACATCTATCTAGATAATGGAAATTATTCTCTTTTTTATATGTGTGTGTTCATGTAAATACAACATATAGTGCATTCAGCTGTGAGTCATGAATATATTTTGAAGATGCATGAGGAATGTAAGCATTCAAATCTGATTTTCAACTGAAGGGAAAAAAGTTTGAATTGAATTTCACTAGTCCATTGGGATGAGGTGATTTCATTTAACCCTTTCTCTGTAAAAATACTTGCCAAGCTGTAAGTCTAAAGAATTTTCGTAGAGATTTTCAAAGCCAGCTAAGAGAATTAACATTGAACTCCCACTGAAATAAGGCAGTAAAACCTATTGAATTGCTAACAAAATCATGCACTGAACTTCTTTGATCTAAAAGGTGCAGAACATTTGCGTTCCACATCCTTCACTGGGCTTTTCTTCTTTTACCTATTCCACATTTCTGTATTAAGATGTTAAGAGATTTGCACTGATATTATGCTACAACACTGTTGGCAGTTTCACAACATACCCTCACAATTTCCATGTGTTTTACATATGTATTCTGAGCACTGTTTCCATCTGTTTCTTCTTGATGATACCTACCTTTAATGAAGATCTCAGGTTGTTTTCTGTATGAGGTTTTGGGTTTTTTTTGCACATTCTTATGATTTTTGATAAGGCTTTTCCATTTCTCAAAGACATCGTGTGCAAAAGAAGATTTTGGTGTGATAGGTCTGCAAGAGGTTGCATCTTTTTCCTATAGTGTGATGCGGATTTTAAAAGTCTGCTATCTGTTAAATCTGTGGAACATTTCTTTCAAGAAGAGCTCATAGTTTCCCACACCTTCTCTTTCAGGGGACGGGTCCTTTTTTTTTTTTTTTTTTTTTTTTTTTTTTTTTTTTTTTTCTCATTTGCCTGCTGTCTTATTCCTTTCATCACATTATTACCTCTGAAGATTATTTTTAACTTGTAATACACAGTCACATCTTTTTTATCTTTCTCTGGATCTGGAAACTGAATTATTGTGCTATTATGTGACAAAAGCAAGTTGATGTGACTTCAGACTTCTAGATTTACAGGTTTAGACCAAACACTGAATATATTTTTTTTCTTTTTAAGTCAACACAGGAGATTTCATGCTATTAGGAATCTAATTATATCTCCATTCTTTTCTTACAGTAAAATTGCTGACAAGTCAAAATGTTTCGAAACAACAAATTATTTAAAAATATATTCAACAACATTATTGCGGAACATGTCAACAACTTTATTCTAGAACAAGTCTTTGATTTATATGAAATGTAACCTGTGAGCATTTTTACTCGTGTCATTAGAAAACTAACTAGAAATCCTCCCATGAAGGGATGGGATGAAATGAAAAGCTATTTGTAACATCTTTATCCCACAGTCTCTGAGGAAAAGGTATTTCATGAATTTCACATGAACACTGATTAAAACCTGCTCCTTTTTTGGGATTGTGTCCTCAGTATTTGCCATTCACAGTATTAGGGGGAACAAGTGAACTGTGCCTTTAATTGTAAGGTTAATACTCCTAGAGAGCCTGAAATTAAGGACTGGAATCAAGCTTTAAGTGTTTATGTATTGATGTAAATTGAATTAAGGCACTTGGAGATTTTGAATGTGAATATATGTAAAAACAGACTTTTGCATATGGTTATTAATTCAGACAAGTAGATTGAAAATAAAAAGAACCAGGGAAAATTTGAAAGATGAGGAAATATTTGCAGGGTGAATCCTCATTAATTTGGCAGTGAGAAGACATCAGATGCCTTCCCTCCCCAACCCTGATGTTTAATCAGTATGCAATGTTAGAGCTAAAAGTTTCTTCCAAAAAAATAGCGTTTTGTGGTAGGTCTTATGTTTTCTGGATTCTGCAGACTTCTCGATACAACTTTGTACAAATGTCAAAGTGCAAATATTTCATTAAAATCCTTTCAAGTTTAAGCAGCTCTGGGTATCTAGAAGAGGGCCCTTTCAGCCTACGGAGGATGCAGACAAATCAATTAATGGACATATCTATATCACATCTTAATATTAAGATACTATATTTAATTATTTTAAGTCTCTCTGGGCTTTGTAGTCTCAAAGAAGAGGAAAGAATCCTGTATTGCCAACAGATGTTCCAATTTGGAAAAAAAATTCTCTCATGACCAGAAATAGAAAGTTAGCTAAACTAATATATTGTAGGACCACAAAGTGTAGGAAGATGAGTCAGCATACTTTAGAATACTGTTAAACAATACTGTTATAGCTGTTCCATCTGCTTAATTTATTGGGATTTGTAAACAGGCTTAGCTTATTTATTTATTGCTTATTTGCAATAATTTCTAAGTGCACGAGGATTGGCTCTGATATTTCTGTATTGAATATTTATGTTTCCCTTTCTCTTCTTGTGTATCATTGCTGGTTTGGCCAATAAATATTGAGTTTTCAAAGATTAAATTTAGCTATCTTTAGTTAATAAAATGTGTCCTCTTAGTTTACATTATGTCTTTGTACTTGTCCTTCTTTAGTATGGTATGGTTCTGCTGTATATCCACCTTCCTATAGGCAGATTACTGAAATTGGATAAGTCCTGTTCTACTGAGATTGTTTCAGTCTGCTAAGTATTTATCTAGTTTGGGATTTTTTTTTTTAACTTACAGGGTAAAAAGATACATTTTTTTTAAATTATTGAGAAGCTTAATATGTTCATGCAGTACAATAATGAGACATTATCATTTATGTCAGCACACGCTTTGGTAGACAGTTTAAGAGAAAGGCACGAGTAAAAAAAAATAGATTTCTTTTTAATTGATCTGATTTAGCCATGTTTCAGTATACTAAATAAATGCAAAGACAACACATTTTAAAATGTAAATAATATTGCAAGTGAGTCATCACAGCATTATGTGTGAGCAGTATATGTACACATTACAGTAGTGTACTTCTAAATGTGCCATTTATATGCCTAGATATGGCTTAAAGGTTTGTGCCTTTAAGTACATTTACACATTTACAATGAATACATGTTCAGGCAGTAAAGATTAAAACCTAATTATACACACATTGCCTGTACTAATATTGGTACTTAATTTGATTTACAGTACACCAAATAATAAACCTGACTAAAATTATAGAAAGTTATACGTACAGCCATTAATATGCTCCTTTTATAGCACCTTATTAATTTTTTAAAAACATATTAAATGGGTTTTTATGTTTGTAAAGCAGATGAAAGTCATGTAAAGCTAAGATAAAACCCAGTGAATATGATTATTTAGCAGTAAATGCTTTTACACTCTTCTGTTTGAGCCCATTGTGATATTATGCATTTCAAAAGATGAAAAAGAGTCCAGCTACAATTAAATACTATGAATTGAAAGCATCAATTAGGAAGTATCCAGTCCTCAGTAATGGAAAACAGTGACAGGAAAGTAGTGAAAAGAGGTTTGAATGTTAGTTATCTTTTGATTTCAACCTCTCGTCTGGTTGAAGAGCAATATGCAATGTGTCACATACAGATTTATCTCTGCAGTTTCAGACTGATGGCTTGATGTCAGCACAATGCTGAGAGAGACCTACTCTACATGCAGCTTGTACTATGTAACAACATGCTCTCATCAGGGTAGATGTGCTTGAGCTGAGACCACGCTACTGTGGCTAGGCTTCTGCCAATAGGGTAGTAAGATGTCTGGTTTAGGCACCCTCGTTTCTTGTGAAGCACAGTACTTTGCATGTCTTCCTTAAATCAAGATGTTTACACTGTTAAAATCAATACATGTTTGCCAAGCCACTAAATATAAAGGGAGGTGGCAGTCTGGGAGTTTGGGGGATAACTTCCTAAACCAAAATCATAATTTATTACTATATGTAAAAAGCAAGATGGGTATTATCCTGACCTCACATGAATGCAGGAACAGCCCTCTGCACTCTTTCTACCTGAGATATATGTATAAGGAGGGAATTGTCCAAAGACCAAAGACATTTTCTTCTGTTGCAAAACCACTATCTTACAGTTCAACCCACTCCCTAGGAATTTAAAGTACCTAGGAAGCACCTTAGACATCCTGACAGAAGCTCCCAGTACAGTAGTAAATTTCCTAGGGCAGAATGTTCAATAAAGAGAATGAAAAACAAAATTTGTCATTTCATATCCATTAGTGGCTATCTATCGTGCTATACACACATTAATAATAAAAAATGTTAGGCTTATAAAATAAGGCATCTGCACATTTCTGAAATATATTCTTTCTCTTATCAGTACCCAAACTTTATGATAGACCATCATGTAATTTCCTGAGTATGCTGTTCCTGAGGTGGACAACATATAATACATCTGCCATTAACAGGAAATAAATATGTGGCATTTTGGCATTAAGATTCATGTCCCAACAAGATGTCAGATCTTTTTTATTTTTTTTAGCTGATACCTTCAGTAAACCAGAATGCCTAAGGACTTGGACGGTCAGATAACATAGAAGCACATGGAACAAAAATGCTTTTCCTTTCAGTGTCTTACCACCATCCGGTACATTGTTTAGAGTGGTTTTATTTCTACAGACTATTAGTAGGAGCTATGCAGCAGCTTAAAATGTTTCCAAATAATTAACTCCAAAAGTTATATTCTTGGCCATATATTTGATGCTTTTTTTTTTTTTTTTTTTGCTTCATCAGACTGAAACTTTTATCTTTTTTTTTTTTTTTTTTCTGGTATTTTCTTATCTCTATAGTGGTTCTAACTTCAAGCTGCTGTGTCAGAGTGTCAAAAAAAACCACCAAAGCAAACCCAAAAAATCCCAGATCCCAACAACCGGCCAAACTCTCTAGTATATTAGAGAGTAATATAGCTTTTAAATGATAATGAATTTTCCTGCTTTCTACTCAGTTTATTTGATTTTGTCTGATTAACATGTTATTACTGTGAAATATGTTTACTCTTTTAATAGTTTACTTCATCAAAAAAGTACCCATATACACGTGAAGAATACATTAGGAATTCCTCAAAATTTCAACTTTGTATATATGCAGAGAGATACACATATACACAGATACATGCACACACACTGCAATGTTTTGCAGAAGGCATTGTTCAGTGTCTTTTGCGGGGATTTTATTCCTAATATATGAACAGATTTTTAGAACTCTTGTTCAAGGTACTGAACAATGTCTTTTTATTTTTCATCTTTTGTGACCTTGTTCTGAATTATTTAGTAGCTTAGTCATGTGGTGGGTGGTTGTTTTGTTTTATTGCAGAGGAGGTGGCAGTTCACTGTGAGATAGATTAGAAGAAATATTTTTTATTTACTCTTTAGAACTGTATATCTGCTTGTGATGTGTGCTTTTAAGTGCTTCTGTCACTTAAAAACTACCTGCCTGAAACTGTATACATGAAGCTATTTTCCTGTGCTTTCAAAGATGAAATATTTGAAACTAAATCTTTGAAATTAAATCTTCTTCAAATATTAATTTTATTAAGCTAGACAATAATACTATAGTTTATAAATATTTTATAAATGTTTGTACAGTATCCTGCCATAAACTACAGGTAGATTCAAAGGTGCATGGTAGATCTTTGTAAAATAAGTCCCTAATATGTAGGGTTTTTTATTTATAAGGCATTAGTGAGCACATAATCTGAATACTCTTGTGCATCTTCTAAGTGATTCTATCTCTGTTAAGGTTTAAATAATTCATAGTCTTTACTACCCTTGACTAATAAATAAAAGTATTATTACAATTAATAATAATAAACTAATAAAAAATAATAAACTAGAAATTAACAACAGCTTCAAAACCAACATATAAATTAACCAAAAAAGACCACATTCTGTTCTTACAGGAGTATTATTTTTTAATCATCTTTATGTATTAGAGTCACTGCTCCCATTGACATCAAGTATTACACTCCATAGTAATGATCTGAGTCCTCTATTACTCAGAAAAAATCCTAAATCAGTGTCCAAGCTGTTGAAACAATTATCCACTACAGAAGCTTCCTATGTTCCCAGAGAATCTTTTAAGAGATGGTTGTTAGGAACGCAAACAAAGACAGTTTCACAAGCTCATGGAATACCATAGAACTGGCAGGGATATTAACAGCTCAGCATGATTCATTTGTCCTTCTTGAGTGCTCCAAATCCATCACTCCACATGACAAATTTCACATTTTTATTGGATTTTCTTTTATTGGAGAAAAGCTACATTTCCATTTTTAATAGATTTTTAGCTTCCAAAATAAGACTTATTTTTTTTATTATTGCTAATCTCCTAGCAATTGTGTACAGACAACGTAAAGCTTATTAGTTTATTTTTGTGACAGTCTGCATATGCACAAGAATGCAGGTTGCTGAGCAAAGGGAAAG
>NW_009932089.1:10970-60780 GCF_000696875.1 Nestor notabilis
AATTAACTGGACAGTTAATTACTAGGACAATACCAATCTTTTGTTTGGAGCAATAACATATACATAAAATAGTAGTTCAAATTTTTGGTGTCAAAGAAATAGTGCAGGCTCTCCATTAAATGGTGAAGCTGGAGGGGCTCATTTTTATCAAAATAGGTAGTAGTTTTATAAATAGTTGAGTAAAATCTTAATCAGATATGAACACACATATTGGTTAATATTGGGATATATTTACTAGGTAGACAGAGTTCTATTGCTGAAGCTGTCAAATGCAGTCTATACTAATAAATTAGTAGTTTTGCCAGTTTTGTAAAATTTCCTGTTCCTTTGACTCTTTTGAAACAGAGATTGTTAGTCTTTAAACCCATGGGCAGCACAGTTAAGACAGTAAAAATCTGTAATTTAGACTTGTTCTGATCCAGTAGAACACTACTCTGCAGGATGCCAATACAACCTCAGGGGTACTTGCCTCAGAAAGTTACTGGCTCTTATTGTGGCTTCCTTTTAGTCTGGAAGGAGGTATTGGAAAGAAACATCCTCAGCTGTCTAAATTGAGGTGTCTGGTCTAGGGTTCTTCCACAATCAATATAGAGAAGAGGGTGCATTGCTAAAGCAGGCATGTGTCAGCACAGGGAAGATGTGGAAGAGAAATATAGTAACAGATTATATTGTATTAGCATATTACAAATTACTTTTTTTCTTTTTTTTATTCTCTGCCTGTACAGGTTATTAATAGAGACTGGACAACTAATTAAGATTAGTTACCTAGATTACCAGTCCTTAGAATTAACTACCTCAGGTCATCTCTTCAGGAGAAATAGGTTGTTATTGCCAGCTGTTCACTTCTGCTGGTCTGGTCAAACAGGAGCTAAAGCTGTCCTTGATGGCTTTGTTTCTGCTGTCCAGCAAAGTAAGGATAAGAAAAAACTTGCATTTAGGAGTATGACTGTTAAGTGAGTTTGGTACCATGTTAAGGATGCTATTAACTTATGTTTTCAATTTCAAAGTAAGAAGTGCTCCTTTCTACCTCTGTTTCTGTAAGAAACACATCCAAGTGTCCCTTACAGTTCACTTGATGAAATCTGTAGTCTTCAGCCCCTCCTTTTTGTGTTTTTAGTGTTCTCCACATTGACCAGTTCTTAGCCTGAACCTGACATTTTGATTCTGATCCTGGATCCCATGGCCTCCAAAAGAGATTGGGTCAGGTAGTCTAGTTTGCATCTTTCTCTAGTAGGTGTTACATTGTAATTCCCCGAAAATAATATTTCTATTCACATATCACTTCTCACAGTTAGGTAGTCTTCATGCAAATTCTAGTGGGCATACCAGTCATCTGAAGCTGCTCATGCTAAACACACTGTTGTCCCTGTTTTACAAGACACTCCTGACTCTAAGCAGGTTTTATTCCATATATTTCTAACCTCATTTACATCTCAATAGAAGCACATCCCATGTGTTTGCACATTTCTTTTGTCGAGGCTTGTCATCTGAATGCTACCTTTTATCCCACCTCAAGCTTTTACGTAGGAATACTTGTCATCTTGTGATCTACTGAGCATTAATATTCTGCAAGGCACTATGGAGGTTGTGCTTCACCAAGCACGTTTTCACCTGGAAGCAGTTTTTGAACATAAACATTTGCTTAATATTCTGTACATTTAGAGTATTTTATCTGCATCAGTGCTTTACTGAAAGTAATTTAAATTCAATGGGTACTGATTATGCATAAAGAGTCAACCTCTTTCATAGTAGTTTTAATAATACACATAGAGATTATAAAATTTATATGCCCAATTGGAATAACACTTTGTGTGGATTAGTCCATGTCCAAGCATTTTATCTACTTCTACATGGGCACTGGATTGTATATTTAAGGGACTCTTCTGCACAGCATTGTGTCGTGCAGCTTCTAAAAGTTTAATTATGGGTCATCCTTTGCATAATAATTCTTTTTTATTGCAATAATAAGCAATTAAAATAAATACAGTCTCACAGAGGAGCTATTTTAGCTCTTTGCAGCTGGAATAAACAAGCAGTTTGGAGAGACAGACATAATCCTTGCAGAGTCCTTCAATCGTTATGTTGTGATGGCAGTCTGATCTCACAGGTCTTTCAGAACATAGTAGTCCTTGCTGGTTTTGAATTGATGCTGAGTGCAAGGAGTTGTGGATGGTTTGTATATCTGAGTTGCATTTGCCTCGTGTGGCTTATAGAGGATCACTATAAACTGTTCATCTATTTTTCCTCCATCCCACTTGGATTATACGCACCTTTTAGAGCAGAACGGCCTCAACTCTGAAGACATCTTTCAGTTCCTCTTGACTACAGATGTAGCCTGGATAATTAAACTGAGCATCTAAATCGTCTACAAGGCTGAAATTAAACAACATGAATCACAAATCAGTACTGCTTCTACTTTGTGTCATCCTGGGCTGCTGTCCTAAACTTGGACTGCTATTTGCGATTCCTAAATAAATACTCTGATCTTAAGATGTGGGGAGACCTCCAGAGCCTCTAGATTTCAAGTTTTATTTTTGGTTCTCAGAGCTTTTGAAAATAATGCAAAGGTAATGAAGGTTTTGATTCCTAAATTTAAGTATTCGAAATTTGAAACTTGAGATTCTCTTTGTCTTAGTTTCCACCCCTATGAAGTAGAGTTAATAAATACTTAAATACTTCAGACAGAGGTTTATTATTAATGTTCATTTATAATTCATGCGCATACAGTTTTTTAAGATTTAAAGTGACACATAACTATTAAATATCACAATCAGGGTAGCTCTACTAATGACAAAGGTTTACTCAAGCAATAGAAAAACTTATTTTTATCCTTTCATCCTATAGTTTAATCACTGCAAATTTCAAGGAATTTATTTTAACGCTGTCCTGGTTACATGGTATCTTTATTGTAATATGTTAAATTACAGAAGCTAATTTCACAGCATTTTTAGCATTTTTGAACATGTACTTATTTAGAAAGAGACCAGGTTTTATATTACAACTGATATAAAAATTCCAAGATATGCATATGTTGCTTGTTTTTGTGGTACATATCTGGTACTGATGACCGTAAGATAATTTATGTTACTATGTGATAAATCACAGAGCCATTGCAAAACATTATTTTGCAATTCACATTCACTATCACCGTATCTTTTTCCTGTACCTTTGAAGCTTAACCTCCAAGCAGGCTCTAAAACTAGTCAGCTTAACAGTTCCTTCATATTCTTGCAGCATGAAGTCTTTTCCAGCAGCTAGATGTGCAGGAAAGTCAATGCTTTTTTTCAGTGACCATGACTGTAAAAAAGACCATCCCCACACTTTCCATTGTTTCTTTAACAGTAGATGTAGCAGATCAAAAACGGGCTTCTGCAGAGCTAATAAAATAGGTGTTCATTTTACACTAAACTTAATTTTTTGTCTTCAAATTTTGCTAGTACTGTCAATAAGATATTATTGGTTAGCTATTATATTAGCACATTCTCAAAGCTGGTAAAATGTCTTAAGGTATTTTTTTCCTCCTTCCTTGTAACTACTTTATGATTGTATTAGATGCATATTCTACTTGTAAGTAGGCCTATTTGATAGTAGTGCCAATAGGAAATTCTGAAGTTCTTTAGTTATAATATTTAGGGAGAATCAAGGAATCTTTGAAAATACCAGACTGTGTTCTTAGATTGTAGACTATGTTCTGCTCTGGTTTCAAGCAACTCAAGTGAATGAAAGGAATATAAGAACAATGGAATTAAAAGTTCAGCACATCTCAAAAAAAGGAAGTTTTATAACGACTTACTGAACTCCAGGTTTTGGTACTGTGTTCTTATTTTGTATACAGCTGTGATGGTTAGCAAATAAAAACCCAAGGATATTATATGATTATGAATGCCACAAATTTCAAGTTAAATAAATTGCAAAGGTATAGAATATGTTAATACGCCAAACATGTCAACATATAGTGTTTCAATAAGGCTTGAATGAACAAGCATTTCTGTATTATATTGCTGCCTGTTGATCAGTAACTACTTTATTTTTCAGTTTACCTCTCCTTCAATATGATTTTTATTTCAATACGTAGAACTCAAATGTATTAATGTACTCAACTGTAGAGAACAGTTTAAATTTGTTATCCACTGAATGGGGATCAGCTATGAGTTTTTATATCCTAATGTTAGTCCAAGCACGTGTGGGTGCAAATTTTTCTTTCCTTTTGCCCCCTATTTTGTAAAGGAAACAAGTTGGTTGATGGCTGTGTAAACCAAAGTGTATGTTTGGATCAAGTAATTGCTTTAAAAAAATCCTTTTTAATCCAGTAATGTCTTTAAAAATAAATTCCTGGTTTGGTTTTGTCATTCTTTTACCATTGGTATATTGTTATCCTGTCCTAAATAATAACCTTTTTGTCTTATCTAGATAGAAACTGTTCAACTGCAGTGAACAATAGAAAAGATGCATTTTCTGTCTAAGTGAATACTGAGGGTGCTCTTCTATACAGTTAACAAAGACACTGTAGCGAGGACAAGGGCAGGGCATAATTTCTCTTGCACCACTAGTAGTTCTTGGTGAGTTGCTGAAATAAGAGGATTAAGACAAGAAAGCCGTTTTACATTTAGGTTTGAAAAGCAAGCAAATTCCAGGCTCTGTATGTAGGAGCTTTGTGCTGAAGAGCACAGGACTTTCTGCAGATTCATTTGCATGTATTTTCCTCGTGCTGAGTTCAAGAGCCTTTCTTCTCCTCTGAACAAGAAGTTGGAGGAGGAATTGAAAATGGCTTGCACAAGAGTAATCCAGAATCATATTAGAATTTGAGGATTTGCTCATCTTTTGAGATTCACCATGTTCAGATATGCTCTCTGTGTTTCAAAAGAGATCTTTCTTATTTGTTTGCAGTCTGAGCCAATCCTGTGATACACAGCACCGACTAGGCTAAAAGCTACAGCTAGATATATTATTCAAATAGTGACAAATAACTGCAAAATGTAAAACTGCTCATCTCTGGGAAAATAAATAAATAAATAAATCCAACATATTTGCTGGGAGCCTTTTGCTGTCTTCTCTTTACAGTTATTTGTACTAGAGCCATTAGCTATTTTTGTTTCATACAATAGTGTCGGCTGAAAATGAATTTGATATTAGTCTTCAGTGTACTGGGGACAAATGGGACAGTATTCAAAAATGTGAGAAAACATCACATGAAGTGTAAATAAAAGAAACCCTTTATGCTGCAGAAAAGGAAGAAAATAAATGTGTAAATAGACTGACACTCATTTTCTTGCTTGTGACAAGGTCCCACATGTTTCAGATATGAATGTACATATAATTATTTTCTGATCAAAAAAAGAAGTACCCAAAGCTATGTCAGGATTCATGTGATAATTTATGTGAATCCATGGGTTCAGTCCTGGGTACAAATTTTTAACATAAAGCTTTCTTTAATCAGGATCATATGTATTTCCTTATGTCAGGTAGAAAAGAAGCAATCTGCAGTTTCTAGGTTTGTTGGAGATAATGCCCCACCAGGCTGTTCAGGCATTCAGTGTAGGTAGTTCTGCTCCTGTATCTATATTTTGTCATATGGTACATTTGATGGATCTGCACATATTGTGCTATTGATTACAAAAACTATTGCAACTCACCAGTGTGTAGGAGAATGTGATTTATTGAGATTATTGGTCTTTTCACACTAACTAATTGTTTTACTAATTAATTTGCACAGCTTTCTTCAATATTTCCATGACAATTGCAAACCTAATTATTGCATTTCACCAAGATTAAATGTAGGGTCTATTTCTTACAAACTACCTTGTTTAGTTTCCAGGAAAGAATTCAGTTCAATATAATCCAATTGTCTTCTCAGAATTATGGTTTAAGAGTTGTTGAATGTCCATGGTTGTATATGTCAGGTCTAATGCAGACCCTTGATACAATTTGGTGACCTAAATGATTATTTGTATAGTGCTGGCAAAAAATATCTTAGAACTAAGGGCTACTTGTGGACTAACCTTTCCATTTAGCTTAGAGATACAACATTCTGTAGATAAAATATTTAGCACTTTCCTTTTCATCCTGAGAGAAATCTAGTTGAAAGTGTCTACTTTTCCAAAAGAAATACAATTAAGCTTCATTCTCCAGGCTTACATCCACTTTTTCTGGCAAGAAAAAAGCTCCATTATCAATATAAATCCAGAGTAATATTACTGAAAACACAAACTGATGACCACAGAAGGTTGTTTGGTGAACTGGTGGTGAGAAGCCAAACCTGACCATCAGACACTAGGTAACTTGAGGGTGCATGCCTATATTTCCTGAATAATGTCTTCGTGTATGAGCAGGGAATGTGGGGGTGAACGATGCCAAATAGCTCATTATTCATGTGTATGCACACATGAATTAGCTTGACCTCCATACACAATTGTTTGCACAAATTTAATGCATGTTCACAGGTGCTTGTGACCTGATTACTAAGCTAAGCCCATGAGCATAATGCACGTAGGGACTATCATGACTAGAGAATAAATGTTGTTTCATTACAGCAGCAAAACCTGCCTGTTTCTTTCCTTCGCTACAGAGAAGCAGTGGCATTTTAATTTGGTATGAGTCTTGGTTACCACACAACCTTTGCACAAGTTGCTGATGGGATGGGCTTGTTTTTAATAGAGTTTTGAGGGTTTATTGTTTTAGCTTCAATGTAACAAAACGTTGTCAGTTTGTGGCGGTTTTTTGTTTTGTTTTGTTTTGTTTTTAAATATATATGCGGGGTTTTTTTTTCTTCTTTTTAGCAAGTGGTTAAAAGATTTGAGTTTGGAGAAGTAGAGTATGTATTTATTTTAAACCCTTTACATATAGCACAACTGAGAATGCTGAAACCTACAATAATATTTTAAAAAAGAAGAAAGAAAAATAAAATATTCATGCGTAGAACCATGAACAAGTTCCAGTGTAATGAGTAAAAGGTAGATACTGCAAAATATACTCAGAAATTTGAACACAGTTTTAGGGAAATTATGTAGAAGGTTTGACCACACAAAGGGCTGGGTTTTCTTGCATTAGCTGCAAAAATACTTTTTATTGCTTAATATATTGTGTTTATGTATATGTATATATGTATGTTACATATAATAATTTTATAGGATGAAATATTGAAGCACAGAAGTGTCTTTAAAACTGCTATATGCCTACCAAAAATAAAGGATGCATACAAATTTTATCCTAAAAATCAGCTCTACTTTAGTCAATCTTAAAATAATCAGATCATATATGCTATTTTGGTGTTTTGGAGGGAATTTAAAAAGCAGTTTGTTTTAGTAGCAAAACAGCTAGATATAGGAAGAAAAATGCTTGCACGCAGGAACTCCCACTAGCATGCACCACAGAGGCATCACTGTTGCACTCAGAAAACAAAAAATGTCATGAATGTTTCAAAACAAAAGAGGGAAAACCAGCTTTTACAAGAATGAGGAAAAGGAGATACAGGACCAAAGAAAGTTTACAGAGCCAATTTTCTACTGATCAGGAGCAATACATAGTAGTTAGAGCAGACATACTGCTTGAGCCTGCTTGCATGTTAATATATGTTGACTGGAAATGGGTTTTTTTCTGCTTTAATAACAAATAAACAATAATAAACCTTTTACCAAGAAAAAACAAAGCAGCTTGGACCTACAAAATTTATTCCATGCCAGTGAAGGAGCTATAGGCTTAGAAACTGGGCTTTTTTTGAAATATGGTTGGGATATTGAGCCACTTCACAGAATCATATATTGTAGAACAAGAAACACAGCATATCCACTTATTTGCATTCCCTTAAGTGACATGACATTGAAAACAGGAATAGATAGAGATGTATCAATGCTGGTGACTCCTGATAGGGTGTAAAAGAAAATGAATGTGAAGTTTGTTAGCTGGGGGGGGAAAGGGGGAGGGAACAAAAAACCCAACCAAACAAACCCCAACTTTGTGCAAATACAGCAAAGGTTATCTGTGCATGCACTTACCATATCTTTCAAATCTATCTGTTTTCGTTCAGAATTTATGCATTTGTGTCCCTCCATATTGTTGAACAGAATGTTGCCATCTGAATTTTAACTGACTGAGACCACAACATGCTAGTGACTCAGGGGAAAACTGGAAGCTGAAAAATTGTTATACTGTATTTAACACAGATGAGGGCTTGGTAAAAGGATATTACTTAAAATCAACAAGAGTAAAGTGTAAGAAGGATTTTACCACAGGAGTTTGGAGAACTGGCTTATGAACTTATAAGGCTGGTAGGGGGAGCAGGGGTTTTCCACCTCGACTACTGGCCCTGTAGCCACAGCAGAACAAATCCTGCAACAGGGAATTTGGATAAAGGGCTGTTAAGTTATGAAAACTTTATTTATGGGGTGACCAATGCACCTGATGTATTCTAGCAAAAACAGATGAGGTACAACAAAAGATTGATGGTGTTGCCTATAATTTGGATGATATGCGAACACTTGGAAGAATTCAGAGAAGTATTTACAAAACATGGAGAGAGTTCTAAAGATACGGCTACAGCTAACAGCAAATTCTGACACTTTTCAAAATAAGATTTCTTGCTTGTGGCACTGTACAACCCAGCAAAACAGCAGACAAACACCATGAAACATGCACACATTCAAGAGTATCTGAGCTTAGGTTACTCATTTGCTATGGAAATTTCCTCTGAAGGTATCAATGTGAGTCAGTCTGGCACTTCCTCTGTACTGAAAACCAGAAAACCAGATTGGACAGGAAAGGCTAAAGGTTTTGAGAAATCACTCAAGGCATTGAGCATTCCCAGGCTGTAGCATGCAGGTGAATAGGACTGCTTTGTTCAGAGCTGAGGCCGTTGCTTCACAGAGTCTAATGATGGGAGTCAAAAACAATAGTGCTGGTGTCCATAACTCTACTGGAGGTTGAGAGAAACTAAACCTGGAAAACTATGCCTTGGTATAATTTCTTTTTTTAAAAAACCCTCACCACTGCTAGAGTACTAGTCTTAATGGAAGGTCTAACTACACAGGAAGTAGAACCAAGCAGGAGACACTTCGGCCAGGCTGGATGGGACTTTGAGCAACCTGGTGTAGCGGAAGATGTCCCTGCCTGTGGCAGGTGGGGGTTGGAACTGGATGATCTTACAGGCCCATTTCAACCCAAATCATTCTATGATTATATGAAAATCTGGTTCTTTATGATGTATCTGGAATCAAGCATCATCAAAATCATAATAAGGTATATTATCATGATTTGTCTACTATACAAGAAAATACATGAAGGAAATTAATATATATATAGAATCCTTTTTCTAGATGACTTCTTTACTGCTGCTACTGAAATTAGTCTGTGACAAATTCCATTTATTTGCTTACAAGTAAAGTTCTATAACATAACAGTAACTTCAGAACTCGCAGTTTCAAAATTCTGGAGTTGATAAGGAAGTGTGTTGTCAAATAACATGACCAGCACCAAGGATTTGTAAAAATAAAAGTGTAATGCTGTTTCTCAATTCTTGGGTTCAAACTAAGATGTAGAAGTTTGACTGTGATCTGAAATGAAAGCTATATGTTTGTTTTTGTAGTGGGGAAAACCCCAAAACTAAGTATACCAATGATTAATGTGTATTCTCAGTGGCTAAAAGAGAGTCAGCCTGTGCTGTATGTGATTTATAATGTATGTTTCTCTCACCTGGTGCACAGAGAGATCATTGCAAGTAACAATCATTGCAATTCATGTCTCTAATATTATTCATTTGAAAAATGCAGGCCAGTGCTGATTGGTATTGGATAGCATAGGAAAGTTTGACACTACAGAGTTGAACATCACTGAATGTAGCCCAGTGTCTCTGACATTAAGGGTGTCAAGAAAAGGGTGTAAGAACTGGAGAAGCCCATAGTGGTACTTCTACAGAGTCCTTCCCCAGCTTCCAGTGATTTGGGATCAAAGACATCCTGAAAAAGGAGTGGTCTCTCCCTTAATGTATGCAGCAGCTCCCAGTGAGTTTTTTCTTCCAACTGTTCCTTTAGCCCCTTTTAGCCTCTACAGAATCCTGTGAGAATGACTTCTACAACTGAACTGTGGATAACTTGAAAATACTTATTACTTGTTTTCAATATATCCTCTGCTAATTTCTTTTGATGCTGTCTGGTTGCTGAAAAGAGAAGAAACAGTTGTTCTCTGTTCAATTTCCAGTGCTACAGGATTGTATACCACTACACTTCAACAAAACCTTTGTTATCCATGTTGTTCTTCTCTGCGACTCTTATTACCTCGTACCTAACTATTTTTTGGCTTGCACAGAATTTAAACTGTGGGGATAACAGGCAGTGCCCAAGGCCAGGTTGGACAGAGCCTTGATTGTCATGGTCTAGGGTGAGGCGTCCCTGTCCATGGCAGGAAGTTTGGAACTAGATGATCTTAAGGTCCTTTCCAATCCAGACCATTCTATGATTCTATGATAAAATGGAATTAAGCAATGTCATAATCCTGTTTTCTGTGTAGTTCCCTATTCCTTTCCTAATTGTAACTAATGTATTTTCGTTTAAACTGCTATTGACCACTAAGATGACATTTCTGCTGGTCTGTCTGGTATAAAGCCAAGATATTTCTAAACATTAGAGGTCGTTTCAGGCAGTACTTAACATCCCCTCTGTAGAGCTAGGATTGCTTTCTCCCCATTATTTATATTATATTTTTATTTATTTATTTATATTAGAAGAGTGTTTTCTGCACACACTGAGATATTAAACAAATAGGATATTGTTGCACGGCACTGCACTTTTTTCTTTCTCATGCAAGTGTGTCCAAGGCACAGGGTCTCAGAGCACTTCAGAAAGTTTTCTGTCAAATGGGAATTATTAACTAGACTTAGTTTATTGTTAGGCTTGCTGGAAATGCTGAAGAAACCAACTCTTGTAAAATGCGTACCATAGAGATGTAAGTAGCTTTTCAATGTGCAGCAAAGACATGCTGTCAAATAATAAAAGAAAGAAACTTAAAAGGCAGAACCAAGTGTTGAGTCAGCTGTTGGAACTATCACTTATTTAGTGGACGTAAAAGGAGGAAATAATGCAGTACATTTCCCAAATCTTAGGGGATATGTACTCCTTACAGTTAATGTGACATTAAATGTGTGCCATTTTTGTTGAAGAAAAGGTAATGCAAGTGCATCAAAATGGTGCTTGTGCTGTGAATAATCCTCATGGTATTTATAATGATCCAGAAAAGAAAGCAAGTATCCATTTTCATCAACAAAGTGGATGTCCCTTCTGTGAGGTTAACCTTGCTTTTATTCTGGAGTTATCTGAGAGATTTAATGGATTATTGAGACACACATGTAGCCCTAGTATCTTTTTATTTCTGCTAGTCTGGTCTGAGGGTATGGGAGAAGTCATGAGCTAGACTTGAACTAAACTTACCCACTTTGGCTTTGTTGTAGTCATAAATGGAAATGAAAGCAGATGGAGTTTAATTGGGCTTAAAATTAATAGAATAGTTTTTAGCTGTTATTCTGGATTCTAAATGAATACAGGAACATGTTGCTTCATTTTATGAGTAGTAGTACTTATTTTTAAATTCAATACAAAATGAAAGCATGACTTCACTTACTGCACTATTATTTGACCTACGCTTTGAACACTATGAACATACTTATTTTAAATTAAATCCAAACCTGTTCAGTTAGATGCCTGTCTAAGACCTAAAAATGTTTTCTGCAGTGGATGCAGTATTCATCTATACAAAATCTTCCCACTGATCTCTCTGAGCTTGTTTCCAAACGAAACCTACTGTCTTGATTGCCAGATCACCACTGTAAATGCTCTTAATGACACTTCTAAGAATTAGAATATTTTTGAATGTCTAGGAATATCAATCAATCATTTATTCCCGAATTTGACTCCCTGTGACTCTGATATCATCCCTAAATCACTGTTTCAGATGAGGCTTTGATTAAAGAGTTGTGATTTGTCTTTGATTTCCTATTCTAGTATGGGAGTGATGGCATTATTTTTAGAGTAAAATATTTGTACCATTTCAGGAATAATATTTATAATGCATGAAAGATCCCTTTTTCTATTTCTTTGCAAATGTCAGCTTCTGTCAGTTTAATTGAAAACATTTGTGTGTAGTTGCATTCCCACTGACCCAAAGGTTTGTGACTCCTGCTCAACTAGATAAGCTACTGCCTTGCACTTTGCAGAGATAGTTAATAGCAGTATAATTGGGTTTGAAATAGTATTTGAATACTGATTTGCACCCATTTTGCACTGGTAAAAATGACTAAGTGAAATAAGGCTCAGAGCAACAGAGAACTAGGCTGTGATTAAAATGTTCAGTAGTTTTACTGCTATGAGTGACCTTTCCCAACTCCTGTTGTTCCATTTCAGTGCTTCAAGATGTATTTTCTATTCATCATGTTGTGCTTTGTGCACAACTTTTGACCATCTGCCAAATGGGTTTTTTTATCCATTGCGAGACATGAAAATGTTTCACTCGTCCATTTAAATTCTTGCAGTATGGAACCTAGTTTGACTTTTAAAGTCTTCAAAAGGAAGGGGAAAAAAGTTCAACTGGAAAGTTACTAGAATCTAAATGTATTCTCTAGCTTTTACTTTCTTTATATGTGAAATCTGAAAATCATTATGCAATGCAGCATGATTCCTCTATCAGTTTTATTCTTTGCTTGCTTGCAGTTTCAGAAGATTGAATCCATGAGGATTTAATTTGGGGATTTACGCATGCAATCATGACCATCTCTGTTCTTCCACAACCATATAAGCTGCTGTTTCCAGCCCAAGGCACTTCTTTCACGTGCTTTAGGTATATATTAAATAAATCATTCTTATCTGTTTAGAACAAACAAAAACCCCAAAGTCCCACTCTTCACTAGAACTGCTAAGTAGGGCTCTTTGAGATGGTGACATGTTTTCATTCTCACAGAAGTCAGTGGCACAATATTAAAATGCATATGGGGCTCTTCCAAAAGGGCTATGCCTGTGCTTTAGAACTCTGTAGCACAGGATGATGTCCAGAGCTAATCAGTAATTCATTTTATATAAAAATGCTAATGTCCATGAAGAGCTGTAATTCATCAACATTATTTTTAAAAACTCTTTTCTCCCTTTTGTATCCTCTGTCTGGAAACTGTAGGTATGACATTTGTGTTCTGTAGACAATTCCATTACTCATCCATTTCCATTTCATGAATTACCTTGCTATCTTTTCGAAGGCTGTCAAAAGCTGTTCAGATCCATAATTACATGCATTTGGATTTTCATAATTCAGGAAATGTACCCCCACACACCCTTCACTAGCGGGGGCCCTTCCGTCCTCCTTCCTTTGCATTCTGTCCAGACAGTTACAGAATGATTCTAGGAGTGATGAAGAAATTTGACATTTTTGATTCTTGCTTTTGTTTTGTTTATTTTCAAAGCTATATACATTTACATATATGTATGTATCTGTTTCCATGATTTGCATATGTTCAAAGCCTTGTGAGACTGAAATCTAGATAAAATCACTAACATAAAGCTGAAATTTAATAATCTTTTCAATCTTCCTTGTAAGCTCAGGACTTTTGCTGCCATTGTTTTAGTCTGATTTCACTCTCCCCTTTTAGGTTTATTTTTGATACAGTTGATTCATTTTTGTTAGCTTAGTAAAAATGAGCTGAAAGCTTTCAGTACACCAGGAAGGTTGTGACTTAAATATTCCTTCAAAAATCTGATATTGTAAAAATCGGACTTCATCAGTTTAATCTATTGATTGATAGCTGATATACTGTTCTTCAAAGCTACATAGGGAATATATACAAACTGTCCTGACAAAGGTTCAAGTTCTCTCTTTTTTTATGCTTGGCCAAAATGCCTTGTGTTTTATTTATTTTGAAAAAAAAATTTGCAAATTAAAAATCATTGCAAAGCAGTATCTATCTATCTACCTATTTATTCATTTATTAGACAGAAACTAGCCACGTAGTCCATCTTTCAGTGCAGAAGCTGAAGCAGGTAACCTCAGCTTCCTTGTGTCCTGCAGGAGTTGATATGCTTTAAGTTACAAGATATCCAGACCCATATTTTCAATATGACTTGAATATGAATTTAGCAACTTTAGTATCTTAAACAAAGTTTCCTAATAAATATAGTCTTATTTCTTTGAAATAACTTTCATCTAACCATCTTTCCTATGTCTTAATAATGTCTTCTTATCACATGAAGTATTTAATATTGTCAGCAAATTTATCTGTTTAAAACCTAACCAACCATGAAAAGGCTATTTTTAGACTCAACCTTTTGTTCACTGTTCATCCAAGTCAAAATATATTGAATGCATCTAAGGTTTTCCATCATCCGAAAGATATATTTTGCTAGTTTATGTGCTTTTCTGACTCAAGGTGTGGATCTGTGATCTTAGAGAAATGAAGGACTAGATGGAGGGAAGAGCCAGAAAGTCTGAAATAGGCTCTTCTAAGCTACCAAAAATATCTTGAGAAAGTCACAGGACTCTTGTCTATTCAGCCCCAGCGTTACACATTTTTTAACAATTTCTGTGGAAAACTTCCCAGAAATTTACTTGTCAATGGTTCAGTTGTGCTTGAATTAAAGGGTACATGATATGTTTATGTAAGATACCTGCTCAGGATCATGGTAATGGCAAATGTGGAAGTCTGTTAACAGGAAGAAGGCAGTTTTAGTTGGCGTAAAATATAAGGTGGATGTTAGGTCTCCATTGTTTCAGCCACTACTCCAATACTTGGCATCAATACATCAGTCACTTTTTTCCCTGTACAACCTTATTTTCTAAAGAAAATGGAAGTTTGATGGACTTACAAAATTGCAGCCTGATGGCAAGTGCAAATGAGAAGGAAAATTTCTAAATCTTGGAGTACACCTAGCCAGGTAATGGGCCACTAAAGCCTGCCTTTTTGACCATTGTTATTTGTGGATAGAAACCTGCTCAGAAAATTAGAAAATTTGTCTCTATATAGCTCCTGATAACTTTAGTTAATATCTTTAACCTAAAATTTGGCAAGTGAACTTTAGTTTGTTATTTAATTTTTAATGACCTTTGTTTAAATCCTTATCATGTTTAGGAGTATAATATCCAGTAGACAGGGTAAAACTTAAGCTACTTTTCAGTAATTAAAATGCAGATTTAGTTCTTCTGCACTGTAATAGCTTTGAAACATACCAAGGTCTGTTGAGGGAATCTGTTTTGTTTGTGTATTCGAATGACTGCTTTCAAGCCACTATACTCCATCATGTTAGTCACTCCATATGCTGGATATCCTTATCCTCTGAGAAAATGTATCATAGTTATGTAGTAGGGTGTGTGTCTCTGTGTGTATTTTACTTTTAAATCAAAAAATCACTTCACTTTCAAAATAACAGTTTCTCCTCCTAGACCTTTGAACTTGGGTTGTTCATTGTTTTAATTTTCACTAAAAATTCCTGCTTAGTGGAAACAAAGCTTTTCACTTCTCTGAGAAACAGGTCAACTAAATCATAGATAATGGTGAAATAAGCTTACCCAGGGTGTCCTGCCAACAGTTTACCTGTCAGCTATATGGCAGCCCTTTCCAGTTAAATCTGTATGCCCAGCCCATAGAAGTCAGCTGAAGTATGCTGTGCCCTTCATTGTGCTTTAAACTATACCAGTAGTCAACTGTTAAGTAGACAGCACCTATGTGACTTGAAAACAGAGAAGTGCTATCTGATGCCTTTTTAGCTCCCTTAATTTACTGTGTCCTAATGAAGGCACAATGGTCACTTTCTTGAGCTAAACTCTTTACCCTATGGCTTCTTTACTCTTGATTTTACTGATGCAAAGAGCTGTAGGATGAAGGCAGACAAAAAGAGAGAGATACTGAAGGACTAGGCGTGTGATTAAGTGCAGAGGTTGTGGTTTTAAACTAAAAATCAAGGTCTGAGATTATTTTGTTTGTTCTTTGTTTTCTACTCCCAAGAGTTTCATTTAAAAAAAAAAAAAATCTATCAAAAGGTGTCAGGTCAGTGTGACTCATGTTACTTTGTGCTGAGGCTGAGTGGGAGAGAAGATCATACTTGAATTACAAATAGCTAGTTCGTACAGCATTCTCTCCCTGTGAGTCTGATGTAGTGTATGCACAAGCAGAGAAGGCTTCTGCTGGAGGTCCACAACAGCAGATAGGGGTGTGCAAATGGGCAAAAATCCTGTGCTCGTAGGAGACCATGGGTGCTCTGCCTTCATGCCCCAGTGATAGGAGCAAACTGGACCGTGTTTTCAACTTCTTGGTCTTACATGAATAATATCTTCTTTATCATTATACAATAAGGAAACTATCCCCAGCCTGAAGAGCTGTTTTACACTGCTCTGTTTTGAATGCCAGCCCTAAGCTGTCCATGTGCAGCTGTAATATTGATCATAAGTCAATGGTTATGTTGTTACAGGCTTCAACATAATATGAGAACAACAGTGCAGTTGATTGTTTATAAGATCATTCCCAGCTCCATGTTAGCACTAGTGACATCCTAATCCTTGATAAGGGGACAGCTGGTGGAGTAACTTTTCCTGGAGACACCAGTGTAATAGAAATAATCAAGCTTAAGACACTAAGGCCATGTCTGGACTGTAGGGCAGGAAAAGTTTACTCTGCTTCTCCATGTGTCTGGACTGGGGTACTAGATAAAAGCTCCTTCTTTCTGCCCCACTTGCCTGGTACATTCGCATTGGAAACACCAAATGGGAAAATAGGGTTTATCTCATCTGAGTGTGGAGTCAGTACATCACCCAAGCCTTGGGTCACACCCCAGGTCCCCATGGTGTGATATTCTAAATGGCTAAAAAGTAGTGACAATATGTCCTTCTGGTGAAGGAAATAGCTGGTGGAGTTGGGTGGTCCTGGACTGGGAACCTCCCTACTAAATTCAGACCTAAGGCTGAGTTGCAATGTCTTGGAAATAGTCTGGGGTTACGATTAAAATGCTGACAGATCTTTTATCTTCAGCTGTGGGAATGTGGTGGCTGTAATACACAGATCCTGTAAATTAGAGAGATAAAGTATGTTTAAGTAGAACCAATATGTGTCTAGATACTCTATTGCTTTTAATGCCCTTTCTGTCATGTTAATTTTGCTTTACAGTATGACAGTGATGAATTGATGTCTACCATTTCCGACTGCCAGGTAGACTGCGTACACATTTATTAAGATTAATTAAAAAGTAACAAATTGTAAAGTAATAACATTAACAACTAGTGGAAAAAGTGTAGACATTTTGACAGTCTTTTTGAATTTCATTAAAAGATGGTAGTGACAAAAACCCAAGAGACTATTTCTACTTTACTAAAGAAATAGGTCACAGATTCAATTACAGTCACTGAAGCATGGACTCAATCTATCATGGCAAATTAAGTACATTTTAGCAACCTACTTTCCTTTAAAAATTTTATAGACACTTTCACTGGAAGAAGAAAGACTATAGAAAAAGAAATTGCAAACTGAAGGTCTTTTCTTTTTTTTTTCCTTTATTGATACTCCATGCTTGGCTTATTTACCATAGGTGTAAAACACAGAAAAGATCATTATGGAATGTCAAGATATGTAATCATAATTTCTTTTCCCATGTTTTGTTTTTAATTAATCATATATCGTTTATTCTTTGACTAGGGAGCGTGGCTCAGACTGAATCCACAGTGCATCAGTTAGAAGCTTTGTTCTCTCATTGAAATCAAAGGACCCATTTACTTAGAAAAATTCACTGCACAACCTTTATGCAATTTTACCAGAGATCCATAGTGCTGGGCTGCAAATGTGTTGTACTCCCAGTTTCAAATAAATAAATAAATAAATAAAGACACATACAGCCTGTGGATATGGTTATCTGAGTGTAAATATTGGAATGATGAAACACTCTTTTGCCCATAGCAGAATTGATTTCATGTTGACAACTGGAATTTATAAAGATTCTCTTTCAACAGAGTAGCAGTGGCCATATTTGCTGCATTACCACAGCTGCAACAAAATAGCAGCAAACACAGGAAATGATAAGAGAGATGTAATCTATTTCCTCTTTAAACATAACCTCCAGATTTACTGTGGTACCCCTAGGAGATTTGTGCACTTTCATATATTAGGGTGTTCAGTTGACCTTTAGATAATAGAGGCATGTTAGGATTTCTTTTTTTTTATTATAATATATAACATTTGATCATGCAAAGAAATCTATGTCTATCATACAAACGAAACCAGACTGATGTTGGTTAAAAGTAACAGGATGCTTTTTGAGGCAAGCCTGATTAAACGTGTGGTCTTCTCGAAGTACACTGGGGACAAGACGCTTTTCATTTCCAGAAACACCTCTTTCCAGCAATGCTTTTTATTTACTATCCAACAGTTTATGATGGTTAAATATTCAGGGTCAGATTCACCATTGCACCACTTGTCTGTAACACCAGAGCAACAAACAGCACAGTAAAGGTAACACAAAGCTTTAATTATACTAATTACACAACCATGCTGTCCCTGTATGTTTCTTATAGCCATTAACAGTTACAGTCCAGCCACAATTATAAGCTCTTGAAAGATGGTTCCAATGACAAGCATAACTACATCAACACAAACTGTGAAAGGCTGTGAAACCACCCACCACTCTATGAGTCATCAAATTCTGCTGTGTTGCAGGTGCCTTAACAATCATGGGAATATGAGGTGACTGAAAGCAGACCAGCTTTACCATATCAATCTCAATACACTTATTTTCTTGTTTAAAATTACATTAACCTTTCAACAATTCTGGTTGATCTCTATATTAAGGGTACAACATTTAAGTAACTTCTGTCCTGTCCCTCCCCCTGTAACCTCTTATCTCCTTGTTTGTCTGTTGCCATCAGAGCTTGCAACTGCGGTCATGGCTGAAATTCTCTACTGTATGTAGAGTGACCTTAACAGTATGATATTTTTGCTGCTTGTTCTCATTGGAGAGATGATATTTGCTTTTGCACCTTATGAAATAGATGATGAAATGCTCTGCAGGGGGTACACTTGGGAAGTAAACCTGCTTATGGGAGTCTCTGTGAGCAGATGATGTTCATGTCCTGGAACATGTACTGACTTTTAATTATTAGAATTATTTAACTTTTCTTTGTGAAAGCCCTGCACCTGCCCATTAAAAACATTTCTCTCTTTGTGCAGAACAGGTGTTATCTGAGCACTTCAGCTTGAATTTAGAGCTGGCAGAAGGGTAGTGATGTTGAGTGGAGCGTGCTGAGCTCTGACTTCAGAATTAGAGCAGATTTGCGGATTTTCCATCATTTTTTTTGCTGGGAAGACCAGGCTTTCAAGGTCTGGCTCTTTAACAGTTAATCTGGTAAACTAAGAAAGACCCAGCTTTATCAGAAGTTGCAGTAAAGTCACTCTTTAATTTTTGTAATCTACTTTTACTATTGTTAAAAGGTACCTAGAACTGGGAATAGGGGATTGTGAGAGTTGGTTTAGGTGGGGAAAAAAATGAATAGATTTATTCATAGATTATGCAGAACACCTCTAAAAATATTCTCTCTTCTAAAATGTCTTCACTCTCTCTTTTGCATCTCATTTAAATAAGCACCTTTCACTGAACTATAGAAACATCCAAATGTAATGCTCTAAGTTTTTCTGTTCTGATATAGAAGTTTTGTTAGTTTTAACATGTAATTGTAAAGAATATGTAAGGTTTAGAAAAACAGCTTCACAAGAACCACGGCTGTAGGCTTGACTAATAACGAATAAGACATGCACATTTTTAATCATAGTTAATGGTCTTGAGACTATTCACATTCTTGAAGTGTGCCTGAGTCATAGGAATGGAAAGAGGACTGTCATTGTCACCACATCTCAATTGACATCCAAATTTTTGGTATAAAATATCTTTACTGCCACCTCTAAGTTATTACTGAAAATGCTAGAAAAGAGGGAGAAAAGCTACAGTGTTCAGAAAATCAGTAGTGAGAGCTAGAGCCCATGGTAGCAAAATAGTTTTGTAGTATCTCATATATTAGAAATATCTATGGGCATTGCTTTTTACTCTAACATCTCCATCTGGGTTACAATTTCATATTGGTACACTAGGTTAAATTGCTAACATCCAAAATACCATCTGGTAAGAGGCTCAACTTACTGAAGTTGAAACTTGTATCATGTTTCTATGTTCACAGTTGGAACAAATGAAGGAGAGAAATACATTTGATGTTAAGCAAATAATTAAGAGAACATCTGAAAGTCACTTGTGTGTAACAGTGATTGGTGCACTGAGATGTCTGATTGAGATGTACATAACATGAAAATGCTGTTTAATGACTGGAGAAAATCCATTTTGTTTGTTTTGAACCAGGTTTGGGAAGTCACATGTGGAATACTGGGGAAGAGGGGAAATCTCTTGTGACAGTCAAGGCGCCCTTTAATCCCAGATTGTAACAACTGACAGCCTGGTTTTAGGAGGAGAATTTGCCTCTGAATGTCATTGACTCATCTGGAGCATGCTCTCAGTGTTGGAAGTAATGGTGTGATTTCATGGCCATTGCATCAGGGCCTTTAGGGCATCCTGCATAAAGCATCATACTTCAGGGTTATGGTGAAATAGGAGCTCATGGAAAAGGGCTACTTGCCTTCTATATATTGCACTAGTACTTCGTGGCTGCTACATGTCTGGCATTTGGAATGTTTTTGCAGGAATCAGATAGGTGCCCTTCCCCAAAAGACCCATTTATTTTCTTCATTCTTGTTTCTTACTCTGTATATAATTCAGGATTTTAGCAGTGGGTGAGCAATTCTGTTCAGCGAATTTCAGTGATAATGACTGCTTCTCCACATGAAATCCTGGTGCACCAAGAGATGTAAGCATGTCTTATGCTTACAGATAGATGTTTTTAAGATGCTTTAACCCTAATGTAAGTGCATATTCAGTGCTATTACTAGAATGGGAAGTAACTACATTTTACTCTCTTTACTTGAGTGAACTAGAGACTCTTGCAAATGAGACTCTTTATGGTTAGCAACTTCTTTTTAATGCTAGGCTTGGGAAATGTTATTCCAGAAAGAAAATAAGGTTTACTGGATTACAGAAGATTTTTTTTTTTTTAATGAGTCAATATCTGAAGTAAATAACACATACATATCCTTAATCAATGAAACCATAAATAAAGTTTTCATGTCACACTGGAATAATTGACTCATTCTGCTCTTCTGGAAGTCTGAGAATGAATTAGGTTCCTATAACATCAGTTTGCTGTCTCAGCTAAGTTAGCTCTTGGAGTCATAAATAACTACATGGTTTAGCATAAATTTATTTATTTTACAATTTATAAAGTGCACTCATCACTAGAATTCTTGGCATGTGTACAAAGATAACAACAAAATAAGAATATATTGACTAGTTTCAACTAACTGAACTCCTTCAACATGTCCTCAATAAATGCATATAAATCATCACCAACATCTCCAAGCAAAGGCATCAATAAATATGTAAGCCTTGGACATTGCCCTGAAAGTCAATAAACTAGGGAGTCTATCAGATCACCAGAGACTGATTTCCAGAGTTTAAAATGCTCTAAAAAAAGCTCTCTGACTCAGCATCAGAATTAAATTCATCAGGTGATATATTTAAATCAGCCATTAGTGTTCTTCTGGTGGACTCAATGACTGTGATGATATACAGGGAGTGTGTCTCACCATAGCACAACTCTCACCCAATGCTACAGTAAGTGTGCAGCCCAACCTACACTGCCCCTGCAAACAAAGAAAATGTTTTGCAGAAGTCGCTGTGTGGGAACACACACTCTGCACTGGCTGATGCTTCTGGACTTGAGGGAAGTTCTAAGAGAAATGAAGACAGAGGTCTTGTTTGGGGCTTGGTTGGAGAAGTGAAGGCAAGAGCTGGTTGAGCTGCCTCCAAAAGACTCTGGAAACTGTCTCAGTTTAGAGTGTGTGGTTTCTTCCTGACAGCAAATAAAGCTGAGACAAATACTGGGTAATTTGCTGTAAGTGAAATTTGGAAGCGACTTGAGAGTTATGTAACATTTTCTCACTCAGCTTTTCTCTTGAAGGAGAAGTTGGAGATTATTTTTTAGTAGAAGCATTTCCAATGTTAAAAAGCAGATTCTTGGCAGATGATGATTTTTCATACCCCAAGGTCCAAGGCAGAACTCAAGTCAGTGCAGTGAAGGAGTGCTGACAGCTGTGAAGTACCTACAGCACTTGCCCCAGAGAACTTGCTTTGCATTTCCCCAGTGACCTGGGGCTGGACACCACTGGTGCCTAAATCCTAGGGGTTGGTATTACCAGCTCCTCATCCAATATTTCTGAGGATGTGGTCTGTGGTTTCTTTGTGTCTTCCAACCCCATCCATTTCACTGTGCTCTTGTGAAGATATTCTAATGAAAAGCTCTGGGTCCTGTCTGGAGGGGTGCAACAAACACCAGCAGCGCAAAGTCCTGGTGCCACAGCAGGGGCTGAACTGAGTTTGCAGCTCCCTCCACTTGCATCACTGCACCACCCTTATCATGGAAAAATAGGAGTGTCCCAAAGTACCCCCTGCAAAGCTCAAGATGTCAGGGTAAGAGATTATTCTTATAGTATTAGACATAGCAGTTATCAATGGACTATCCACAGACTTAAGAGAAACTTGCAGAATGCAATTTTTCTGTGATTTGATAATAACATTTATAGTGATTTTATTTAGTAATAGAAGCTGAGAATAATACTGGAGCATGGCAGTGTTGTGAATGATCAGCATAAAACCCCCAAGGCTAGTGCCACTCTGCCGTGGCAATCCTTGTCTCCAGTTGTACACTCCAGGACTTTGTTAGTGCATTTGCTGAGGAGGAAGAACTGAATGAACTTTAGGTAGAAAGACTGTTAAGTTTGCTTGTTCTAGACTATCTGCTGCCAAGGAAGTGGCTAATCCATCTTAATTTCACTTACTTTTATTCACAAAGTGTATGGAATATTCATGGCAGCATAAAAATAGTCCAGGAGACAGGGAAAAGATGCAGTCTAAATTTGCCAGCCCATTTACCTGTTAGGATTTCACAGATGCTACTAGAGGAAAAGAATAACACATGTAATTTGTGACATAACCTAGGAATTTAAAACTCTCTAGAGACCAGTTATAGACATCTGGGCACTTAGACTGCTATCAGCCTTCCAAGGTCCACCTGAGGTGCTCCTTCTTTCAAAGTTCTTCTGTACATCTCTTATAATTTTCCATAGGATAACCGACACAGTTTCTGTGCCTCATTCATGCAAACAATGGATTCTTCTAATTATAACCTGAAGATTAACACTGTACCATGCTTGGGAAATATTCCTAAAGCCTTGGGATTAGCTTTTTCATGTCATATCTACTGATATGATAGCTTTTCAAAGGCCTTTCATAATACTTTTCACATATAACATCTCCAGAAATAGCCAACGTGTTTCTACTTAAGTCAGTTCTGTTTGTGGTCTATTTTATGGTACTTTTTGAAACTTACTGCATAAAGGTCTTACTGATACCTTTTGTGTCCAAAATGGCCATGAAAATATGCAACCAAAATATGGCCAACTAACAGGTGAGTATACAACTGACTTATAACAGGCAGTCTTCTCTAAAAGCTAGACCTAAGTATTCCTTAGGCTACTGCCCACTTAGGAAACAACTTACAACATAAATAACATGACTAAGTGTGCAAACTGTGTTCACCTCCAAGAATAATTATTCACCTCTAAGTAGAAGTCACGATAGCTTCAAGGAGGTGGACATATAGTATAAAAGACACATGCTAAAAGTCTTGCCTGTCTCCACAGCTTGGTTTCATCAAATATAAAAAGAAATATAAATCTTTATCAGATTTCTTCTGCATTTGAAGAGGTAAAGTTGATAAATGGTTACTTTTATTCCTACCAAATCTCTCAAGATAGGCCTACTTGCTTGCTTCCAGGATGATGTTTGTGTGTATGGGAGAGAAACATAATTAAGCTTTGAGTTCTATACAACATAATCCATGGCAAGTATGAATGACATGAAAGGCAGCAGAAATTGCCTGGGAGGAGGCTGTTTTGTTTGTTTTGAAAAAAAGAGGTTGAAAAGATTCTTTCCATGGCTGATGCAATCTGGCTGTGTTTGCTCTGAGTTAGAAACACTTGTGCATCACAGCGAAGGCAATGGAAAGGGTGGGAAGAGAAGAGTGTCGGGGGTAAATTCCACTTGCTGCAATACCTGCTTTTGATCTAAGCTTTAATTGGATGTGATTTTGAAAACTGCTGGAATCACAGGGGATATTAATACTCTGCTCTTATTCTCTACACTGCCTGCCCCTGAGGGAGCTGTTATATTTCTGTCTATGTTAAGACTTCTCTTGCCCCTTCCCTTTTCAGTGAAAAAGCTTTGGACGGTAGGAGAGAAAATGTTGAAGACACCTCATTTTCTTTCCCAAGTGGCACGATAACTCCTAGGGGTGTTTATCACACACTTGTTTCATGCACAGCTCACACAGCACTCATCCACATGCCACCCGCTGAATGATTACAGTGTGTTATATAATGAAGTCTGTTGTTCCTCCCTTTCTTTTCCTTGTTTTACCAAATATTGGGCAAAAAGTATATTAGTTTTTTTCTTGTTAAGTCACCTGTTAGTCACCATTGGGCTAGAACGATTTGAATATCTTGCCATCCTTTACAGACAGTGAAACTGCATACTGCTTTTGACTGAATTGCATAATGCATCTATGGAAAACACAGTCCATGGTAGATATCTTCCTCTCTGTCAGTTTGGTGGATAATATCTCTTTATATGAGGAAGTTCAGAAATAGTTCTGTTATATCAATTTATACTTTTGAATCAGATTTAATCACTACAGAAATAAATCTAGTTACTAAATCAGAGAGCATTTCTGGCAGCTCTGATCTTACTCCATCTTGTGGAAGAAGCCAAAACCGACACAAGTGATGTTAAACCAACACGTGCCATGCTGTGTATAGTTACCTAATAACCCCCAAATACCAAGACTTCATAGGTTTTCTGTAGACAGTGTTGGTTAATGTCTATTTTATTCTGAAATATCGATTCAAAATATATTTTCAAGCATTTTTGTAACATGAACACTAATTTCTGTGTGTATTTAAGTTCATATTGAATTGGGTTTTTAATAGAAGCTAATAGGGACATTTGGAGTGATTTTTCCCTGTTTTGAAAAAAGTAGTCTGAAAGTTCACATGGCAGAACACTGGTTTTCTGTATAAAAGACAAATCATTAATTATTCCTCTCAAGCTATAAAATCAAAATTTATATTATGTGGCTCATGACATACAATTTCCATTTTACTTCTGTCAGGGTTTTGTGGCTTCAATAGGCATGGACTGAGATATCATCTATTCAATGGGCTGACAAGGTTTTGTTTAACAACTCATCTTTCTGTAGTTCCACTGAGAATTTTTTTCACAACAGAGACCTCTACTGAAAGAAAAAAAACAGCTCTGCAGAGCTGGAACGGTTCTACGGAGCAAATCCGCTCTGATGAGATCAGCTGTTAATCAGTTATATCTCACAGAAGTTTGACAAGTGTCAGAATAATCCATTCCTTACCTCTTTTCAAGGAAATACAGGAAAATAATCACAAAGTTGTTGAAAGTCTTCATTTTTTTAGTGTTTTCAGAGAAGTAGGATATGTTTGATTAATATTACACCAAAGCCCTAATGCTTCTGCTGAATTGCTCCAGTTTTTTCTTCTGAATTGCTCCAGGGCAATTTTTTTTTTTCTTTAAAGGCAGAATTATGTAACATATTACGTGACAGTGTAGTTAAAAGATTCTAAAATCTTTTGGTTTAGTCGTACAATTTTCACATGGGAAAGAATGAGACATCAGCCAGAGCTAACCATAACATAAGCACAATACTGACATCTGGTGTTTAAATCGTATTTAATCCTGGGCAAAGTTAGGTTAGCAAGTACTAATATTTAAGGTTATGTGTTCAGGCAAAGGCTAGGGTACAGAGGTACCTACAGAGGCAGACTGATGCTTGGGTGGTCTAGATGACATTAGCCTAGTGCCCTGAAGGGCCTGTACCTTCAGTTGCTGGAAGGGAAGCTCCTAGTATTTTGAGAATTTGGCCTGAAAAACCTGAACTACCTTATAAAAGGAATGCAAAGCCTGTGGCAATATCTACAGGTCCTCAGACTGATTCTGATGGATGCTTGGGGTAAGAAGATCAGGAAGAATTATTTCCAAAAGCAAGGATCTCAATCCAGAAATTAAAATTCTAAATTTGCTTTAAAATCTAGTTAAGGGTATTTTTCCAATAAAAGATTTAGCAGAGCAGGTTTGTTTTTTTTTTTTTCTGTGAGCCAATTTATCATTTTTGCAGTACTGTTTAGTTAAGATTTTGTAATATTCTCTTTATTAAAGTGCCAGTTTAACGCACACAATGGTAGCTTCTCTCTGACCCTTGCAGTTCAGATAATCTCTGCCATGTACTTGCTATATGTTCTAAAAGCGACAAGTGGTCATGATCAGTTATCAGTACTTACCTTGCATGCCATGCAAAGTTAACATTTGTTTCAGGGAAGCAAGAACCTTTTCCCCTTTTTTCGCAGCTATGCCTGGCTACTGGCTGATTTTTGGTTTTGTTTTTTTCTGCCACCCCTGAAAGAAGAGAAAAAAAAAACCAAACCAGTGGAAAATATAGTAGAAGTGATGTGGGATTAGGCTTGGTCAGATAGCTTTGAGGAGAGTAGTCAGTTTTGTACTTTAAAATATATAATTAGTTCTTAGGTACAGAGGAACTATTCACCCTTAACCCTGTCATATATAACGGCCCAGGAGAGGGAGCAGATGTCATCTCCCTGTGACTTGGCTTCCAGTGCTGGTGTGACTCAGAAAACGTACAGTACAAAATAGTCTGTTTTTGGAAACAGTCATTCCAAGTATGGTCTGAGGCTTAGTAGTGATCTCTTTGCTCTGTGATGAGAAGAGGCTAGGAAATACCTGAGAAGGTGCTGTTTATTTGTTGTTTTCTTTAAAAGTTTATTCTACAGTTAAGCCTCAGCCCACTTAATGGAAGTGATTAGCCATTCTTGTTTTCCCTGTCCCACATTTCCATAATTTACATTGAATTAGAAAGTAAACCTCAACAGAAGAGAGGCTTGTGTACGTCTGAGTTTAGTAATGACATTAAGTATCTGCCACTGAGTGTATGGGAAATATGTTGGAGACATGCACTCGTGAGCAGCACACCTTTAACAATGGGACTTGTTTAATTATTGTTTTGCTTTATAACATGACACATGCAGAGAAATGTTCAAAGTGTCATACGATCATTCAGTTCATGGGGTCATTAGTCTTTCACAAGTCCTTAAAAAGTAGAGATTTTGATTTGAATGTTCAGCCTTTTCTATCTCCAGCCACAAGCTGTTTTTTTCTGATAGCAAAGTCCTTGTGGGCTTACCTCCTTGACTCCCTGGCATGGTGTACTTGATTGTGCTTTATATAAAAAAGCTAAAAAATGAGAAGCAACAGTATTGAAGAAAATACAGCTTCCACATGAAAGCATTTGAAAGTCTTCATGACTTGCCTGAGAAGCTCAGAATGAAGTAGTTATTCTCTTTCTGAAAATGAGTAATGAATATAAAAGTCCGGCCAAAACCATAGCAATACATCCCTCTGAAGGGACAGATGAGGCAGCTGTGTGTGTGGCTAGTTCTAATATGCTCTAGCCTACTTTTCTGCATCTTCATTCACTTAGTGTTGAGTTAGAAGTCTTTATTTCTTCCCTTACATTCATAATAGCCACTAAGGATATTAAGTTTTTGACTTAACTGCTGTAAAAAGAGTTGGTTTCATTCTTTTCCTTCACTCCCTAAGATTTCCTTTGGGTTTTAATGTTTTTTACCTGTGCACTGGAATCTCACCTAGAAATGAATCATGTAATTAATTTCAAAATATATTTCTGTGTGCAAAACCAGGTGGGAATGATGTACTTATATGGAGAATAGGTAATATCATTGTACTTCTGGTCTCAAACAAGAGGTCATATTCCATGTATTCCATAGTAATTATAACCCATCAAGACAAAGTCTTTCCAAGTTCCTCAGTGCACAGCTCTGTGTAGAAAGAGAGTCCAGTTCCTGATCTTGCAGGAACTGGGGGGCTAGGTTAGGGGAAGATGGGGTGGAAGGGAATCCCCATAGGTTTCTTCTACCAAAATAAATCCTAGGCATGTGGTCAAGGACAGAAAAAAATGCTATCTCTGCAGAAGACAGAATAAACCTGTACAAAACTGCCACACAAATTTGTGTCCTCTTTAATTCAAATTTGGAGTATTTTTCACCTCTTCTGTAGATGACCACCAGGGAGGCTAAAATCCATGTAATGACGCTTAAGAAAAGATTGAGACTGTACATCTTAAACCAAATGCTTTATGTAACAGATATTTAATGAACAGCAGGTACAACAGAATTGTCACACTAGCAACAAAATATTGAAAATGGAATGCAGGAGTTACAGAACTGTAACACCAAAGGACTCCTTGCAGCACAATTGCTGAGGATGGAAACACCTTATCACTTTCTTCTGCATCATCTGAAACAAACAAAAGAACTGAAGTTGTGGTTACAAAATTATGAAAATCATACAAGATGTAGCTACTACTTCAGTGGTACTTGAGGAAAGTGGTCATAATGGAGAAATATAAGAAACGATGATCATATAAATACCAGTGGCTATCTACTGCTTATAAATGTAGGAATTCCTGCTCGAACAGTATCAGCTACTCTGTACCTCTGTATCTGGAGCCAGAGTATGAATCTTTTTCTTTTTTTTTCCTAATCAATATCTCATCCTATTACTTCTGTAGAAGCTATACTACTTCTATTTAAAATCCTCAAGGAAATTTCTCCTCTTAATTCCTTTCCAAATGCTGTATCTGCCTAACCTAAATCAATCCACTGATTCCCTATGGATGCCAAGATCCCCTGGGAGGATTTCCACCTATGTCCAAACCTTCAGGGATTTGCACACGCTAATACCGAAGTCAGCAGGCTTCACCATGTGGCCAAAGGACTGTTGGGAGATATTTTCTTCCAGCTCAGAAGGATTCTGAATTTAATCCACTGAGGTATCAGTGTCTCTAAGCATCTGAATTCCCCTGGTCCAGCAGGATGCTTTCATCACTTCATATGCAAATGCATGAAGGATGAAGGGATCACTGTTTATTTGCTTTTGGTTTTAATCTACCAGTATCTTCTCCTTTGACTGCAACAAAATGTTCTAGGGTCTGACCTGAAAACATTATGATACATAATTTTAAACACTCAAGAAAAATAATTTTCATTGATTTTTACACTAGGAACATAAAGTTCCACTTGAACTAGTGGACTACAATCTCAGATGCACTACAAAAAGCATCACTTGCTTTGTTTCTCATCAATGTGACAAGAAAAGGTAATAACAATAGGATTTGGTTTCTGTATAATTCAAAGGCAACAAGTACTGTCTCTCTCTTCCCATCTGTGTACTCTAGAGTTGAAAATTAGATGTTCTGGGACAAAAAAAGTGTTGTCAGAATTAATGAGAGCTCTGCAGGCAAACACAGAGTTTATGTTAAATGATGAGTCAGTAATCTGCATAGGAATAGCAGGAGGAGGACGCTGAGAGACTGACTACTCTTTGAAAAGCAGCTTCCAATCTACTTTTAGTGTCTGAAAAGAACCACTTCTGAATCACACAAGCAAATTCCCAAATTCTCCAGAATCTTTTGTCTAGGACAGATGACAGAACAGATTTTTGTTGTTTTCTTTCCCTCTAAGGAAAACTTGAAAAAGGAATTTAAAAACATGTCAACATAAGAGGGACTTGATGTTACATTAGTACAAACAAGGACTGTTACTTCAGTTAAACAATAAAGAAGCTGGAAATAGATAGGTAGTATTCATTATTAACACTATTATTATAGAAAGCTGTAACAGGATACTGATATGAATTGAAAAGTGTTAGGAAGGTCAAAGGATCTATCTCTGGTTCTGATGGAGTGTTGCTGTGGAATATTGATGTTAAGTTTTTGTAAGACACTAAAAATACTATTAGGATTGAAAATGAAAGTGTCCCCATTTGAATTCAAATGTGGGATGGATAACCACAGTAAAAGCATGAATTCTTCATTATCATGGTTTAATTGTTTTTTGTAAAACATTATCATCATCTGGTATTCTCCCAGTAGTATAATCTACAATGGGAAATGGTGTCAACATTCTCTGTGTGTGCATGTCCTACTAGAACTAGAAGCTCAGGTTAGATATAATGAAGAAGTTCTTCCCTGTGAGGGTGGTGAGGCACTGGAATGGGTTGCCCAAGGAAGTTGTGAATGCTCCGTCCCTTGCAGTGCTGAAGGCCAGGTTGGACAGAGCCTTGCGCAACATGGTCTAGCGTGAGGGGTCCCTGCTCATAGCAGGGCGTTTGGAACTAGATGATCTTAAGGTCCTTTCCAACCAAAACCATTTTATGATTCTGTGTTGGCCAGGGGTGCAGCCTGCCTGGCCAGGTGAGGCAGGAGCTCCTATGTGACAGGTCCCAGCTCACTGCCGGCTGTGCTCTGGTTCTCCTAAAGAACAGCTATGGCTGTAGCAAAGGCTTGAGTTTACTTGGGATTAGCCAGACTCTGCTAGTGTTCTATATAGATGAAGAAAAGAGGAGATTAATATATTATTTGTTGGTTTCTCTTTTATGGGTTAGAAATCAGGAGAAAATGCAGGTAATTTAAAACAGCTCCTCATCGTTAGGCTCTTTGACAGCTTTCCTCAGACAGATCTTGACCTCCTCACTCCTTTCGCTCTGATAGAACACTTTTGCAGAGGCTCTTAGGGTGCTACACTGACTTGTATCCTCAACACTCTGGGCTAATACTGCTGTAGTAAGGGAACAGTTGTTGCCTAAAGAAGAGAGAGTTTGCCATCTTTTTGGCTGGTTGATGGTGGTGGTGGTTTTTTATTTGGTTTTGTTTTCTTTTTCTCTGCTTCAGAAAACAAAAGCCATGGACATAGTCCTTGATTCTTCACATAAGCAAAATACTGCTGATGAGTTTAGGGTTCACAGGGAAGAACTTTTGAGCTTTGGGAAAATGAATTTTTGTTCAATATTTTAAATGAATTAGATTAAACATCTGCTTCTTATAAATATTATAGCAAACTAATTTGTCAGAAACATTTGGGTAAAGAGTCAGCCTTAAGCTACTACTAAAACATGTCTATGGAAAGGTAAAATCAAAATTTACAATATTTATGCTAGAAATATAACTTTAGGATTTATGCTTATCCAACTGTGAAAACTGTATGCTTAGTATAAACAGCTCAAATATTGAACACTCATAATTCAACAGCCAAAATAAAATAAAAAGTGTCTTTTTTGCAGATATTGCTCATCAGATCCATTGCATCTTACTATGTGGCAGGGGAGCAGAGGGATTGTTCAGCACCAAGATGGATATGACAAATTTGTATATATATATGTGTATTGTTTACTTTATATAAACAAATGCAGAATAGATATATGCATATTGCAATGCATTCACATTACATATGGATATATTCAACATTCAAAGGGGACCTGCATTAACTCATAATATTGATAATACCTGAAAGACTGATATTAATATTGTCCAACTATATTTAATGATTTTTTTATGCTTTTGAGCCTGGGGATTGAAAAGAACCAATGAACTAGACGAACTGATTCCTCTGCTGTATATAGTGCAGTTTGAGGTATCTCCCTTGATACTATCTGTGCTCCTCTCTTTAAGGTAAAAGGCCTCTTTCACATTCAAATATTTCTCAGGTTACTTTTTGTATGCCTTTCCCTTATTTTTTACCCTAGCAATATTCCCAGCAATAGTTCATTCATTTTAACTTAATCCTGTTCTATTCCTTGTATCACTCTGTTTGTCACTTATCCAGGCTATATTTTGTACTGATCATGTTCTGGCAACTATTACAGTCATCCTGAAAAGATTGAACTGGTATACAGCTTGGTCTAAGGCTCTGCAGAATGGTTTAAATCACTTCTATAAGTCTTCCATCTGCAATTAGTAGCAACACCACTAAGAAGTCTGGCAGGCAGCAGCCATTGCAAGATTTTTGTTGGTGCTCACAGCAAAAAATGAGAACCTATGAGAGATGACAGTATCAAGAATGTCCAATTAGGTTGTGTCAAATATGAATTTGCAATTTTCTTTGTGGTGAAGTTGAAAACTATTCTGTTTTTTCTTAGTCTTTTTCAGAATTCATATTGCAACTGTGAAAGCATGGCTCACAAGTCTTTCTGAAACTCATTTTATTAAACTATCCTGCAACTAGTTTCTTCATTATTTTGACTCCCCCATTGTTCTTCTGTATTTTTAATGTACAGTATAGAAATGCTAAATTTTATACCACTGCATGTAAATTATTTCCAGCTGCAGTTGGTTTATTCTTGTCAATTGAGTTTTTAGTTTCTCTATAGTTTACCTCAAGTTAGTGGCTATTACATGTGGATCTAGTTCCTTACTTCAAGGTTTTTAATGTTTTATGATACACAGTGCAGTCTTTTTTTGGTTACATATGTAAGGTACCTTTCCATAAAGTAGAAGATCAATAAAAAAGAATCTGCAGACTATTTTCAGCTTATATTTCACAAATAAAACATTGATGCTCCCTTTTAAGTTGTCCATCACTCATCCAGCAGGTTTCACAGACAGTAACAGTTAGTTAGTAATTTCGGGAGGGGAAGATGTATGATGTTGTAAATATTTAAAATCAAATTTGAAAAAAAAGACAGAGATGAATGACATCAGAGTAACACAATGCTGAAGGCAACATTTTCAAAGCAATTCAGTAGGTACTGTTTTCCCTTGTAGGTGGCACTATTGAAAAGGAAGTTAAACTGGATCTGGTGTGGGGAACCAAAACTCCCTCCCTGAAGCTCTCACAAAGTTGGAATATGAAGAACAGAATAACCACTGCCAGATCCAGACAGAATGAATAACACTGTACTAGAGATTAGCATTTGCTAATTTTAGCAAAAGGTGGATTTTCTTAATTTAAAAAAATCAGTATTGGAGTTAAATATCACCTCAATGTGGCCCCATACATTCTGTGGTACTGCAGGAACTATTTGTGTTAGGGTAGGTACAAGAGTTGTCAGTTTATATTTTGCTCCAGAATTGTGAATGTGAAAGAGAATTTCCAAAAATCGTATAATTTATGACCTTTGACAAAAAATGTATTTAGTATTCTTAAGCATATATTTCTATGACACATAGCACAGAGGATCTCATTTACTATAAGCTTGTTAGGCTTTTAGCCTATGCTCTGCTTTAATTGTAAAGAAACAGTCCTGTGGCCAGCTAACACTATTACACTCGTTGCTGAATTCTGGAAAAGGCTCTGAGGAAAAGCGTTTTTAAAGCCAAACAGCAATTGCTGATAGGGCTGTGGATTTGTTTTTCTCTTGATAGAGCAGTTGTGGATGCTGAACACAAACATCAAAGAGTAAATAGCAAATTTACATCTTTTAACTACCATGTTACTCTGAATCATTTCCCAGCATCCAGTTGCTCTCCTTCATTAATTGCCAGGAAGTGCCATACCTGGAGGTCTTTGATGCTACTGAAGTTGATGTTGAATTAATAAATGAAGAAGCACAACTTTGAGAGAATATATATATTCAGAAAGTGGTTTTAGTAGATTTTAAAATGGGTTGTAGGGTGCAGTGGTGTCTGAAGCTTGTTTAGTCACACTTTGCAGTAACATACTGTAAAAAGTGGCATGGTGATGGAGTAAAAGTTTTCATTATGTGCTGTGCCTAACTAACAGTAAAAGTATTCATATCATTTGTGACGCACTCTGTCTTTAGAAATATTCTAAGAAACATGAAGAATTAGGTAACACTGAAGTAACATTAAAATGAATAATCAAATTACAGTGTACCACTTTTAACACTTACTCCATCAAGTAATTTCAGACTGTACATATTTTTCAAAATTAGAAGTAAATTGTATGCAATATCCTCTACAATACTGCTTCTAGCAGACAGAAGCAGAGTTTTGATTTAAGACTTTTTTTTTAAGAGATTGTTTATTTGTTTTGTTTTGGGGATTTTTTTGGGTTTTTTTGAGCAATGGTAGTTGTAAGGGTCACACAGAGCTTGCTTTCTTGTTATTTCTGTGCTCTAGGAACAGCATTATGGGTTGGAAGGGACGTCAGGCTCTGAGCAGAATCAGCTGTGGGTTTAGACCTGGTTCCTCAGAGTTCTGTCCAGCTGGGGCTTGAAAAGAACTCAAGGATGATGACTGCAGAATTCACTGTGCAAGCGCTAAGCAGATATTTGCCAAGTACCAGCTTGAATGGATTTATATTAAATTTTCTACTTCTACAAAATAAAATTCAAAGTGTAGATTTTATAATCTTAGACTTAATGTTAGTTGGAATACAAAACAATCAAAATGTTTTCAGACTGACCCATCCTTTACTGTAGCATTTAAAAATAATAGCAGAAATACAAATAAAGTGTGTTCATCACTACCCTTTTGCTTTATTATTTGTCATATATTTTTAATACATAAGTGACATCTGATGTATTACTTAATCAAGAGAAAAAGAATTATACCTTGCACATAATCAGTTATTTTTGCCATATCAAAAAAATTAGACTAACAGATGAGGAAAATAAATAAGATGAACTTTAAAAATGAAAATGCTTAGCCTTTGGAATTTTAGTTGACAGCTTTTGAAAATTAAATTATAAGTCAAGTACTGATAGGTTTGATATCTTCTTTGCAGCATTGCAGATGATGTATTGCAGCTTTAATGGAATATCATTTATCATCTGATAATAACAACTGTAGTATTTCTGAGCTTGTCATCTCTTCTGTGATGACAAATAGTCCAACTTGTAGCAGTGATAATGGGATTTTATAATGATCTTTCCAAACTGACTCTGCTCTAGCGCAAGCTATTTTACTTTAAATCTCAAATACCTTCTAAAGGTAGATTAAAATCGTCAAGGTTTTGAGACTAGCTTCTGTGCTACAAAAGTTGCATTTACCTCATTGATTTTTAAAGTTAGGTCCATTGCATTTTGTTGGTTTTATAGTAAAAGTTGTCTAGATTTACTAAGCAGCATGTTTATCACAATTTTCTCTGTAAAAAACCTCACATTTAAATAGTCTGGCAGCAGACCTACAGACCAATGTAACTTGCTTTATACCAAGGTATGAGAAGAAAAAAATGCAGCTCAATTTTATTCTGAAAAAAAGTGGCTAATTACCTTTTGAAATTCTATCAAAATATTTTTATTCACATAATATAACACCTTTAAAAGGAAACTCTTTTTCATTTGCTTGTATTGCCTTTATCTTAAACTGTAATCAACTTTCATTAGTACTGTTGACTACTGTAATACAGCTGCCTTAGTGTGTCTGTCCAAACTGCTGGATTCTTTGAAAGCATCCTTGTCTTTTCAGGGACTAATAGGCAGAGTTTTAATTTACTTGAGTTTGGCAGTTAAGAGTATTTGAACTGTTCTTCAGGAGAATGAATGAAAAGGAGAAATGGTGAGGAAAAATGGGTTTTGTTACATAAAATACATTTTTAAAAAATAACTTCCTGTAGACAAGCACCTATGAGAATATTGAGGTGAAGTACACTTATATTCAGATACAAAATATAATCTCTATGTAAGTGATTTTAACAGAATTTGATCAGGTTGTCCATGTGTATTGCTGATAAATACTTAAATAGGGCAATTGGAAATATGTGTGATCATACATAGATTCTTCCAGTGATTCTTCCAATCTGAAGATATTAAAATCTCAGTCTGAATTTCTCAGGTTTAGTTCTGTATACTCTCTTGTCTATTATGAACATTTATTCATACAAAGATTATTCCTAATGCACATGCATGACAAGTTTAGGGATATATTTGAATTAAATTAAAAAATGAACATTTGACTTCATCTTTCTCCAATGTAGTTCACTAAACCAAGGGAGCTGCTTCCAAGATTACAAGAAGTCTCTGGTCCCATGCATCAGAGACAGTGCTCCCTAAAAGCAAGGGCTGCTCTGTCACCACCTTTTCTGCTTTTTGTGCAAATGCCCCATTAAGACAGGTCCTTTAAACCTCTGGTATGGAAGCACAAGAGACTTGTTGAAGATCTCTGCTGGACCCTGGCCAGAGTCCTGACCTCAGCAGCCTTCCCAGAGCACCAGTTAGCAGGGCCAAGCAGGAACCCTAACCACATTTTTGCTTGAGAGAGGGACAGACTGATTAATTCAAGAACTGTGCCGCGGGGACAGGTGAAAAATTACTTTAGAGACCTTCAGAACATCACATGCACTCTGTGCATCCCAAAAGCTGGCTGGAGCCCTGATGAGGATTCACACTTCAGGACCTTTCTCTGTGGCAGCTACTGTAATATTAACTGATGTAATGCTGTCATTGAGCATCTAAGGGAAGCACTGTTTAGTGTGCAGCAGTTTGGATTTTGCATCTGTATACTGCTCATAATTAAAAAGCAATACTCATTTTATGCAAGTCTAATTTAAGACCTTAACTAACCTACAACCACTTCAAAATATATCCATATTGTGCTTTATAAGCTACAGTGGTTTACTGTTAACATTTCCAGACAACTTGAAATATTAAATGAAATGAATCTCAGTTACTCTTTTCTATTATTACTTTTATGTATGAGCAGTTGTTGAAGTTTCCGAAGGGATGCTATGTAATCAAGAATTTGCAGAAAACAGTTGCTGAAATGTGACCAGGAACTTTTTAAAATTCTCAGTTCACAGTAAAAGTCAAGAGATTTAAACGCGTTTTATCTAGTGATTTCTTTCAAGTCCCTTTCATCCTGTCCTTGTGAAAATGAAGACCAAGTAATTCTATATTCTGCGTATAAGAGACCAAGTATAGGAAGAATATACATAATATCAAACATTCAATACTTTCACTTGAGCACAACTCATGCTCATAAACTTCATCCATGTTTTAATGTAAACAGGAAAAAAATCAAATTATAAACCAAACTGCGTAATGAAATATATTTGCTTATGAACAATTCATAAAGAGAAAAAACGTCACCTACAAATACAGTGTGAATATTTCATGCAGACTTCATAAAGGTAAATAATAGCATGCTTAGAAGGGAAGAATTAAGCAAACAAATACCCTTCTACTCTTTCCTTCAAGTATACCAAAACTTAGCGCATCAGATTTCCACTTCAGTGTCTAAGTAGTGACAGAAAACCTGAAGACTAGGGGAACTGACTTGAAGTTAAAAGATAGAAAAAGCTGAAAGTGTAGAGCTTTCCTAAGCAGTGATAGAGAGGGTATGATAACCATCTACAAGTATATGAAAAGTGTTAACACCAAGGCAGGAGAGGAATTGCTCAGTAAGTCAGGGTGTAACTTGAAGTTACAGTAAGATATTAAAAAAAGGTAAATTTTGGGTTGATTATCAGCAAGAAGGTTCTGACAGTGTTATACATCAGCGTTATACTGTGGGAAAGTGTCTGAAGTGATCTCCCTTGGGATATTGTTAGCTAGGTGGACAATCCACAGGATGGTTTAGGAGTAGCCCTGCACTTTACTCTGGCATTGCACCAACAACTTTCAAATTTTCTGACTCTCTGTTTCTGTGTGTAATAATTGCTGGTGGGGATAAAAAAACCCCACAGGATTTTATAGCAACATAAACACTTCTATTATCTAAGAACAGATCTATTGACCAGCGCAAAATCCTGCAGATGAATGCCGGTGCCTGGAGTTTACTACCATGCTACAGCCTTGAAACAAATGACTAATGTCCAGTGCTAATCATTCACCTTCTGTCAGTTCAATTGCACATTCCTCTTTTAATGTGATCTAACCCCTGCAGCAACCGAGATAGTGTACATCACTGGTGTACTCAGACTTCCATTCATCACTAGAGGAAAAAGCCATTGCTTCCTCCTCCTCTTCTCCCTGCTTCTGTACTCCTGTGTTGCAGGTACTTCAGCCCACCTAAAAGGCCGAGAGAGCAATTTAAAGTTTGTTTGGTTGGTTGGTTGGTTGGTTGATTTTCTTTTTATTTTTGTTTGTTTGTGGATTTTTTGTTTTGGGTTTTTTTTTTTTTTTTGTATTTTGTTTTGACATTTTGCTTTGAGTGTAACTCATGGAAATAGTCTTTTGCATTGAGGCTTTGGGAGGTGTCTGTGTTAAATGAACATTGATTGGAGTGTCACAGCACAGTGTAAATGTACTTCTAATTTTGTTGACTGCAGAGATATTCTGATGTAGACCAGCTAGGAACATGGCTCAAAAATCTGGCCTTCATTTACCTATCCAAACAGGATGTTACCATGCATATCTGGGTTTTATAGAAACAAGCATATATGAATAAAAAGAAAAGAAGCAAACAAAAGCAAACCCAAAAAACTGGTAGAGGAGCATATGGTGATAACATATTAAATTCTTCTGTACACAGTCACTACCACATCCTTATTTAGCACAGTATTTTCTGAAAATATTTGACAAAATCTATTGAGCTCGAAAACTAAATACTGAGTCCTGCTCTCAAGTAAACCCAGCCAAGCACTGCAGGAAAACAGAACTCAAACTAATTTCCAATCCTTTTCTAACAACATCAGAAAATCAAAGGTAGGGAGTAGTTGCTCAACTTTCTTTAAACAAGCTTTTCCTTACAAAACGTTTTTTATGTGTGCTATGATATTCCATCGTGTATTCAGTTGCTGAGAGCTCCACAGTGCATAACTTTGAAATCTGCAAGCTATATTTTCTTACAATGTTGTGTTCATAATAATTGTTTGGGTTAATAAAAAAGTACATTGGAATTATTGAACTTACGAGGCTGGACGTGATTTATGAACAAATGATGGTTTTACACCATTGAGGGTAAATATTTCTATAATTTGATATTCATGACCACAAAATCATCGTGTTCCAGGCTGTAGGTTTGTTTTTTTCCCTGTTGAAGTGAGCTCTTCTGAACACGGACTCTGACCAATGCAGATTCGACTTTTCTCCTGTAATTTTGTGAGATCTTTTCTAGAGCTTAACTGTCTGTTAAGAAATTATTGGATAATTTAATAAAAAAGAAATAGCAGATTTGTTTATGTGACAAACCCTATGAAGGATTATGTCTTAAACTGCAATTTTCAATTTGACAAGCTCTATTAAACCTTAAATTGAATGTCATATGTAATGGACATATGACTACATTTTACTGTTAAAATTATATTTGGGAAGGAAAATTAAATTTCTTTTAACTCTGAAATGTATACAAAATTAAATACCAGCTGGGTTGATTAAAATAAGTATATGTGATATTTTTCCTTTATCTTATCAAAGAGGTGATTTTCTATGCATACAGATGCTTAGAGAGGAAGAATAATGACAGGAATCATTAAAATTGTAATATGACTTAAAACACTACTGTGCTCATTTTATCAATTTTTTTTTTTATTTAAAAAAAACCCTTTGATATAGTTTTGCTTATAAGTTAATTGTAAATCAACTTTCCTCCTACTACCAGATATGGATTTCTAGTTAAGTTGTTTCCCCACAAAAAAGTGTTTATCTAGAGGGGAAGTAGAGCAGTTTATAATATCAGTTAGTTGAAGCAGGAATCAATTATACTATGTAGTATACAACATGATTATACAGTTTAAGAATCAAATATGAAAAAAATGTTTTCCTGCTAGCAGTTCCCAAGTCATCCATGGATAGGAAATAATTTTCACCATAACTGGGACAACTTTAATGAGAGAATAATACATTAAAACTGCTGAAGAAAATTAGGAATAGGAACTTACAGTGCTGATTTTCTGAAAGGGTTGTTACAGACTGCTTGTCAGTGTTAGCTGTGGAACTGTAGAGTGGTTGTCTCCATCCTGACTCACTCTGGGGGAATCTTCTAGGTTAAATGTACTCATTACTTTACAGATTCTGCGGAAAGGCTTCTGCACTTAGGGATTGGAACAAATCTCACCTACTCAGGGCTGGGCATAAAGCCCAGTGGCTACCTAACAGTTACTGAGTACATGGTTCTATAGTCTGAGCTTCACCTTTAACATGCAAAGGACGTGCAATGAGGTGGTTATCTGCTTCCACACTATTAACCCGACTTACAGAAGACATAAATTGATGGGGGGACATGTTTTGTGGTATTTGCTTTTTTGTTTCTTTTATTTTAGTATATTTTTATTACATTGGTATTATGTATATAATATATAGTATATTGCTATTATATGGTATGAGATAAAGATGTTTCCCAACATAAGATGTGTGGTGTTGGTTTGCTACTCCAGGGCTGGATGAGATACATAAAGGGCTGGGGCTGAGGAGGCGGAAATGGGTGTCAGATCTTTCCATAGTTGCAGAGAACCTGCTTTGCCTGGGTTCTCTGCAACAGGTTTTCCCTGTTACCCTCTCTGAGCTATTTGCTGAGCAGGATTTTGGTAGTTCTGCGGCACTGAGATGGGTCAGACTGTGATCCGTGTAATTTGCAATGCTTTCTAACCGTGCTTCAGAATTCTGCTGTGAGTTTGCCTTGTTTATATGTCAATTTCTTTGCCTATTTGTGGACTTTCTGAACTTCTTAGATAAACGTAAAACAGTGCTGTAATTCCCTGAACTAAGAAGAGATAATGTGATCAGGTGACAATATTTTTTGCAGTGGTCGGTCTTCTTCTTTTTTGTGCTGGTGTCTTTGTGGGGGGTATTTTGTTTGGTTTTGTGGTTTGTTTTAGGGTAATTTTAAAAAATCCGTGTAGGACAGAACACCAAATTAAAGGAATCCTATTGTGGGGCATAAGGGGGAACTTTACCCCTCCTCATTAAAAAAGTAATAATGAATAGAGAATGAATAATGGATTTCCATCTGTGCATCCTGTTCATTCATCATATGTAGAAAGCCATAACATAGACTCTACGGTAAAGTCCCTGATTTACATGCACGTACACCTGTAATAAAGTTGCAGGGTTAAAAGGTCCTGCTTGTATATGTTCAAGAGCAGAACTTTCCAGGCAGAAAATGCTGGTAGTACATCAAACATACAATATTTTTATTATTTGCATGAATAATACCTATGACTCTTTGATGCCTCCAGGCTATATATTCCTAGCAGATCTGTGCATTCAAAGGATTCATAAAGTACATTTCAGAGAACAAGCTACCTACTGTTCCTGTTCATCATGTCCCTTATCTTAATAAATAATGAAGATGCCATGGGCTGACAATGAAATATTTTGAAAATAGTTTTAATGTATAGCTGGCAGAGGACCTGTTGGGCATTGATAAATTACACAAATGGAGAGGATGAGAAATCTGTAAAATATTAATGGTCTGCTTTCGTTGTCAGTAAAAGAGAATATACCTGTGTCTTATGTAAGGTCTTATGCTGCCCATGTAAAGCTAAAGGGAATGTTTCCTGCTTACCTTCAGGGTGCATGTGTTGTGAGCAGAGCTCATTGCCTTTGCTACTGCTCAAAACACCAGTGAATGTTCCAAAGGACATAAAATACAGTAGTTGAAGATTTGTCTGCAATTATTGCAGCATGTGGTCCACAAGATACAGCTGTTCCAATGGTGAAGAGATGCAGAAGAGGCTCTCAGCTTGTAAGAAACAGGTGAACTTGTATAGAAACACTTGTGCCTCAGTACTTGATATCCCCTCTATGCCCTGGGCACTCAGGTTGGTCTTTGCGAATGACTCCTGTACTGCACTACCTGAAGGGGCTAGTATATAGAGGGATATATGAAATATGGGGAGATACATGGAGCATACTGTCCCATGAGGAAACAGAGTCCCATCATGGTAATGCCATCAATGGAGAAGAAGGATAGGCTCATAACCCTTCTTCCTTGTCTTCTTTGAGGCCAGGAGCTGTGTCATTTTCCTTCACCCTAATAATCAGCACATTCTTACTGGGTGAAAACAACTTCCGTCACATTCTTGTCTTCATTTGAAGCAATGACTAAATACTGCAGTTATACCCCAGCGGATACTTTATTGTCTATTGTTACTGTAAAACTGTTAGACATTCAGTTACATACTGCTGGGAAGTGATCTTTTATGCAGTGGTTTGTCAATGTTATCACTCTTTTAGAAACACTGGATTTGAGAGGAACTTTCCCTCTAGTTGGTGCATGTTTTGATTTGGATATTTTATTATGCCTTAAATGTAACTGTCTGCAACAAAATGCATGTATGAATTCAGCAAATTGGGATTCCTGTGAGTTTGTGTTTTGCAAAAAAATAAATTCCTTTGAGATCTTATTGAGTAGAACATGTTTTAACTGGGAAATGGATAATGGAGCAGTGAATTAAAATGGCAATATAGAATTATGATTTCGTCTCACTTGTGATAATGACTTCATTTCTGAATAATTCTGAAGTGGAATTAAACATAGAAATGTTGGTTTCAGTGAGAAAGATAAGCACGTACACAAATGAGAGAAGTACAAATTGCTAAAGAAAGAGTTTAATTTTGTGATAACTATACCATAAAACTAAAAATTGTACCTTAGCAGAGCTTATATATACAAAGGAGAGGTTTGGGTAGGTGCGTAAGACACAGCTGCTGGTGGTCTGGTGGCATTCTGCACGCCTCTGTGGTCCTTTCACGATCAGAGAGCCAGCTGTCACAAAGCATTCACCCTGAGTGAGGAGACTAAAACTGTCAGCTGTGTGTCCATTACATGTGGCTCATAGAGCTACACACTTCTAAAAGTTTTGCATGTCATAACAACGTATTTCTGTGTAGGGGACAGTGTTGCATTTAGGCATACACTGTGAGTAACTGAGGGGTGAAGTGCAAGTACGATTTCTGTTTCCTATGTCCCAGATTCTATTCAAATTTCTTACTAATATCTAACTAGTATTCTTTATTAAAGTTATCTGTTTAAAAAATAATTACCTCTAGTGATCTTAGCTCTGAAGCTCAGTTAATAGTTTTATCCACTTCTTCCTATTCTCATTACACAACCTGAATTGAATTTTAATAAGTAATACACAGATGTGTAATCTATAACATGACTGCATATTCTGTATGTGAGTATACCCTGCATTATCTCTGATATTGAATTATTTCACTATGGCACATAATTATCTGCACACGCAAATTTGTATTTAATTTCATTGAAAATTATGTAAAGATTTTCCATACATGGCACACTAACCTTGCAGCTGGATTAACATGATGGACTATCAAGACTTCTTTAGGGACATAATGCACTGTTGGGTCAATAGTGCATGAACAAAGAAGGATTTACACAATAATCTATAATGGCTCTTTAGGAGCTGTTATGGTCTATCAGGATAAAAATCAGGTAGATAATATGCATAAAGTGCATACTTGCTTGTGAAAAGCAAGCATTTGACTGCTTAAATTCCAGCCTTTTAAAGGTCAAATTAGATTCTTTTAACATTTTGAATACAAGTTTACCTGTGAGAAGATTTAGCTCTACTTGTTAATTGCATGCTATGTAATGAAAATGAAATTCATTAAACTACACAGCAGGTTTATAGAGAAAAAAAAATCTCTCTTTAAGCTATCAATACTTCCTGTTTTAAATAATTCGCTATGATTAATTTCTCCCATCCTCTCTGCCTTGGTGACCAGTGGAATTAAGAAAGGGGACACAGTGACCCCAGCCCAAGATCCTGAGAGGCAGGAGCTTGTGCTCTACGGCAAGCTTTGGTGTTTCAATATGCCTCTGGCTCTTCACTGACATTGTCCTGGCTGCGTGTGTCCCTGGAAAGCAGTTTACATCCTCGTGACACAGTAAGATTGGCCAGAAAAAGACTTATTTCAACTTTTCTCGATGAAATCATATTGTCTAGTCACATATGTTAAAAGAAAGAAATCTGTCTATTGGCAGGTTTGGGTTTTTTCAAATCACACTGCAATAGTTTTATTTCAGTTACAGCGAAGGAAAAAGGGGGGTGCAGTGGGGTGTGTTATTTGTTTTAAGCGTTTTCCTATGAATAGAATAGCATCTTCTTCTTGTTTTTGCATACAAGACTATTTTTCGTGTTCAGACTTAATGTACGCGTTAGGAAAATTTAATTTAATTTAAAACAGGAGACATACCTTCCAAATGACAAGCCGTCACGGAAGAGGCGTATTGCACCTAACCTGTGAGGATTTGATAGAGCAGTACAGCCCCTGTAATCGTTTTGCAGTAGAGGGCAGCAGAGCAGCGAGGATCCGCAGCTTCACGGCCTGAGAGTGTTGACATGGGACTTGGCAATTGGATAATTTTTGATATTGTCCTGACACATAAACACCTAGAGTCAGGTTTTCAAAGGTTATTTGCACACTAAAAGAGGAATTAGCAAAATGAACTTACATGCCAAAAGTAATTTTGAATATTCTAAAGACTGTAGTCCTATGAAAAGATTGGTTTTTGACAGAAAAAGCCATTGCCGTCATTAATGTGTGGATAGAAATTAAACCATGTTCAAAATAAAAATGCTGAAATTACTTCTGAGAAAGTGCAGACATCAAAATATAAACCTACATAATTACAAGAAAGTCCAGCATTATTTGCAAGCATTAGGCCACATTGCCTCAGCCACCTGCCTCTGCTTTTTTATATTTAATATTTGCTGGCAGCATAACACCTAAAATACTGATGTTAATATGAAGAGTAACTGTGATGCATAATATACTGTTGTGTTTCTTATTGTGCAATTTACTTTTAAGTCATTAACTTGTACATAAAAAGTCAGCAAATTATCAGAGTTTATTCCATTGACTTTCTCACTCCTTGAGAAATAGCCCATTTGTATTATCACAGTTTGATATATTTCCCATTTACTGAGCTTCTTTGGCAAGCTGGCATTTTAATTTAATTATACTTTTTTGCTAATGGTCTTTATTTTTCAGTGTCTCTGTGGTAAAATACCTTTAAGGTCTGGTATTTTTTTATCCACCAGCCCCCCACCCCTCCCTTTTGGCATGCTGTAGTGTAAATTTATAAACTGACAATATTCAGTGTAAAATTCAAAGAGGTGAAATTAAGGAATCTGTTAAGAAATTCTGCATTTAAACGATTAAGTGTTTCTTCACTTTGAGAATGTTTTTCTGAATATAGTTAATATTGTATACCCCTAATTAGAAGCTGCAATGCAAAGTGAATATAGCATGTATAACATAGACATTTAGGAGTTTTCATGCAGTTCTGTGTATGCATGTTGACTAAAAAACCTTGTTACGTGGCTCAGCACATAACAGACCACTGAATTCAATGGGGCTTTGCTGTATTTTTTTGGTTGTGGGTACATCTTTAATCCTTAATGTATATCCTTACTGTAAGTTAAAACTACTGTTAAAGAATAAAATATATATATAGTTATAATAATACTTCTTATGTGATTGGTATCAATGTAAAATTCCTTTTTAATAGATTAATTCACTGTTTTTACACTGTAGTCCTTTTTGCAACTCCTGTTAGCATCTTGCCTCCAGAAAGGTGGTGCATACACATCCTGCTAATCCTTTTAGCATCCTTATGTTTGCACCATCACCTTCCTAATAGCCTGCAGGAACTGCTGGATCTCTTTTCCTGGAACATTAACAGAAGTTTGTGGTGTGATAGCTGTTTGCTTTGGCACCTCCTAGGAGCCAGACAGAAGAGGGCAGGAATTTTTCAGTGGCGGGGACATTGCACACTAGAGTGTGAATTAGGAGATCAAAACACAGCTAAACAAATGAGACCCATGCTGTAGGGACGATGGAAAACCAGGAGTGGACATAGCACACCTAACCTCACCACCTCGTGTAAAGCACAAAAAACATGCCAGAGGGGGGAAAGCTGTGGTGGAGAAAATGTACTGAATATGTGACTTTTTCGAATTAGCACCTTATGTTAATAAAAGTTAGTGACACTAGGCCTACCTCTGTTTTCTGCATACCCAGTAGATCAGAGGGGCTGTGATTAAAATTCCACCTTTAATAAGAAAAGACAAAATAAGAAATCACACTGTCAGTCCTGACAGCAAAGCTCTCCAATTTCTCACAAAGAAGTGGCTACTTAGCAAGAGTATCTCTGTGTGCACACAGTGGTATCAATTGCCTTAACTGGAGTGCAAGTTTAGAGAAAATCGACCATCTCCTTCTCTTTTAAATTCCCAATAAACCCTTCCTGGTTCTGCTTCTGCCAATATATCCCTGTCCTCAACACTTGTGCCTTTTACTTTGCACTTTACCCTTCTAAATGTAGACATTTTCTTTCTTTGGTCTATGTTCATTTATGGTGTTGTACTTTTCATGGATAGTCATTGTAATCAGTTACAATTATAATATAATTTACTGTAACATGTGTTAGAAAAAAGTGGTCCATTTAACCCTGTATTTGCAGATTCTGTTTGTGCTGTTACTGCTCAATGAAGTAAGGATTGGTTTTGTCACACAAACTTGGTATGAGTCAGTTCCCCTTCATGTGCTTTGTTTAGAGTTTCTGCATTTGCTACAATTAACCACAGCTAGCTAGATTATGTATCAAATACAAATACATCATATGTCTTAATGAAAACAACTGATAAGGAAATTATCTGCAGTAACTGTGAACTGGAACTCTGTACAAACTAGGCTATATGCAGCAGTCAGAGCTGTCTTGGCTACAACTGTTGTGACAACTACTGTTCGTTCTCTGCACGCAACAGCTCTGCAAGATTCAGCATCACAATTACACCTTCCTAACTGAAGAAATCATATAATGAAAACAGGTGCTTGCTGAGCTGTTTAAGGTGTCTTGGAAGAGAATTGTCATAAACATGCAGAAGAGCATGAAAATGAAAGCAGTTCTTGGTGTACAAGGAAGAAATACTATTAGGAAGAAATACTATTAGTCATTAAGAAGTATTAATAACACTTGGTTTGGGTTTGGTTTTTTTTTTTGGGTTGGTTTTGTTCGTTTGTTTGTTTGTTTTGGGTTTTTTATTTTAAGGAAAAAAAAAACAAAACAGAAAAAGCCACAAAAACCAGTTCAAGATCTTGAAAACAAATCCATAGTAAGACTTAAGGAGTTCAGTGCATCTAAATTCCTTGAGAGAGTATTAAAAATGGACAATTTAATCACAGGAGGGAAAAGGAAACAAATTATAAAAGCATCCTTTAGCCAAGTGACAGTGCATAAAGAAGTTTGAGAGTTAAAGAAACTTGAATAAAAAATAATGTACAGGCCTAACATTAAGATTAATTAACCACTAGACAATCTAAAGTGCTGTTTTCAAATGCTGATTCCCCATCATTTGAAATTAAGAATGGATATCTTCCCAGCTAGACTAAGTGCAGCCTCTGTTTTGCTTGTCCATCGTGTGCTCTTTTTCAGACGAGCTCTTTAATCTGTTTGTACTTGCCACCATCCACAAAGATGTATGAAGCTTTTAATAGAAAATTATTCTTTGTTGCCTCTTTCTATCATCAGAGCAAAGGCAGTAGATAATAGCCACTCATTTTACAACTTCCTCTGTAAATGTTGGCTTGACAATTAGCACTTTCAAAGACTAAGAGCAACCTTCAAAGAAAACCATCACCAAACAGAAGGTGGATTGTTGAACCAAACATCAGGATAAATGGCAGAGCATTAACAATGTGACAAAGTCTACCTTCAGTGTTTATTTGGTGCCATTTTCTGTCCTCCCCACCATAGCACAATAAGAGGATGTCAGCTCAAATACTCCCAAAGTTAGCTTTGAAGAATATTTTTATGAATTCCACATTTGTGTAATATTGACCTAGGGTGCTGTGCTCCCTGAACTAGGAGGGAGTGAAATGCAGATGGTGTCATGAAGCTCTGCCCAAGGCAAAGTGCAGCTGCTTACCTTGGCCAAAGCTCAAGGCAGCACTGACATGATCTGACACATCTTGGGCTTTGGTGCATTCAGTGCAGCTTTGCCTTGGCCTCTCACTGACAGCTGGCTCTGTTTGCAAGCAGTTAAGAAAAGAAGTAAAGAATGGGTTTTTCCACACTTATTCAAGTTTCTTATCATACTTCTTTTGTTAAGTTCACTGTACATAGTTGGTTGAGAGTTGAAATTTTGACCAGACCACCTTTTTCACTGCTGATCTAAGATGAGATGACTACCTGGTGGGTGAGCTTCAGAGTTGTAGCCTGTTCCTGGGGCTCTGGAGGTTGCCATAGCAGTTGTGGTGTACTGGCTTGGTTAGTTTTAATCAGAGCAGTGCAAACGAAGTTAATATATTCCATTGTTCTGGCTGTTTGTAAGGATAGGAATAAATCAGTTAACTAAATGGATTGTGGAGTTCATACAGAGCACCTTACAATGTTCTTCTCTCATGCCCTATACTGTGATGGCAAGAAAAGAGAATAGTTGAAAAAGACTATTCAGAAGTGGTAGTATATATGTTTTAAAAAAATCTTTTGCTCATACAAATCTATATACAATAGAAAGAGAACAATGGGAGAGAGGTCTTGACTGCGTATTTCAGAATGAAGTTGGAGTAGAGCAAAACCAGAAGACATTGGCCTTTACACACACTGTGCCCTGAAGGTCTGGCATATGGTTGTAGCTTTACAAGCAAAATCAAGTTTATTCTTCCATAGAAAATAAACAAGGGAGTTTAGGTTGGTTTTTTTGTTTTGTTTTTTTTTTTTTTTTAAATTTAAAAAATAATCCACAAGTATCTTTCCCTTTTCTCTTTGTTTCATAGTGTTCTGCATTCTTTTTCTTGCTCACAAATTAACATAGTACTGGATATTAAATAACTTGGTATACAAATGTTACTATTCCCAGTCCTTTACAATGAGCGTGGAGAGATGCAACTGTTGCCAGATGGAATCTTTTCTGAATATAATTCTTACATTCAGTTCAGATTCCCTACAGCGTCTTGCACTAATGCAGTGTAGTTTGGAGAGCTGTTAACCATTAATTAAATTCCATTTTATTAGATGGTACCTCCATAAGTCATCAAATGTGTGGCAAAAGAAATTAAAAAAAAAAATGTTTTCAATCAATTTTCCATCTGAAAGTAAACAGCCTGAGTCATTTGTAACATTGACAGAATTAAAGCTTGCAGGAAAGTTTGTCCAGCTGTGATTCCAAAGGAGGACTGTTCCGTAATGCAGCAGCACGAAATCAGGAACTCCTGCCACTTACACTGGTTAGTTTAATTTTGGAAACAGTCTATTGGTTCTGGGAAGTTCATCAAAGTGTGCTGAAGCAGACTCATAGCTTTCAGTTTAAATATCTTAAATGTTGTGATGGAATAGCTGAATTCCATCACAAAGGAGCACTTTAAAAACTTAAAAAAAAAAAAAAAAAAAGAGGCAGTAGCTGTAATTTTATATGAGCTGAAGGCAAGAAAGGAACGACTGCAGCAGCCGAGCATGGGCTTAAATTTGCTGCTTCAGAGCAGCAAAAAGATACTTCATAATTTTCTGAGAAGAATATAGCAAAATTGGAGAAATTTAGAGGGAACAGCCAAAGGAATGATTCAAGATGTGGAAAACCAGTGTTACCTAAGAAACTAAGTCTACTCTGTCTATTGAAGAAAAGGTTAGCTAGTGACTTGATCAGGGTGTGCAATTATCTTCCTAGAGAGAAGATTTCACATTCAGAAGGGCTCCTTTAATAAAAAGAAGGGGTAGGGATGCACACCAGCTAAGAAATCAAATGTAGTGAAGTTAAAATCAGAGGAAAAATTGGATGAATGTTTTTAATATGAATGTTAATCAATCACTGGAATATAATTGTATGTGTCAATTTTCCATTGCCATTAAATCATAGAATCATAGAATAGTTAGTGTGGGAAAGGACCTTAAGATC
>NW_009932090.1:0-4339 GCF_000696875.1 Nestor notabilis
AATAAAAATAATAAATTTTATAAAATGCATAAACTGTATCAAATAAAATTACTCAAATAACATTTAAAAAAAAACCCAAAACATTAAACAACATAACAATAAACCAAAAAAGCCCCCAAAAAAACCAAAACAAAACACAAAACTACACAAAACAAAACAAAATAAAAATAAAGCTGGTCTTACTGCATGGATTACTTTCCCCTGGAGAGGGGCTTTGGACAAGGGATGGAGGGACAGGACAAGGGGAATGGCTTGAACCTGCCAGAGGGGAGACTGAGATGAGCTCTGAGGCAGAAGCTCTTCCCTGGGAGGGTGCTGAGGCGCTGGCACAGGGTGCCCAGAGAAGCTGTGGCTGCCCCATCCCTGGCAGTGTTCAAGGCCAGGTTGGACACAGGGGCTTGGGGGAACCTGCTCTAGTGGAAGGGGTCCCTGCCCGGGGCAGGGAGGGGAGCTGGAGGAGCTTTAAGCTCCCTTCAACCCAAACCAGGCTGGGATTCTAGGATTCATCTCATAATCCTAGACACCCATATAATACATGCATGCACATAGATTTCTACTGCTGGGAGACAAATAGGCACTTCTGGGCTGTGATTCATGTGATTTGCTTTAATGACTGGAGTCATAACAGAGTACATTACACACAGAGGTGCCTATTTCTTCCTAGAGGGAGGAAATACCAATTGGTTGAAAGATTTACTTGAGCAACAACATTGTTTATCCCAGCTTTAATTATTTGTATTTTTATCAATATCAATCTGTAACTTTTTGGTGAATTGTGCAAAAAGTCTACTTTTTAATTAGCTTTAAGGTCTGAGAAATCCAGCATTGATGGTTCAATAACTGTTGAAAGAGCCATTATTAACCCAACATGTGATTAAGTTATTTACATTTACACACCATCTGCAAAGTAGCTTTAGGAACAGCAAAGACAAGGCTCAGATTGCCCAGAGGCTTCCAGGGGAATTAGCACCAACACTCACTGTGACATTTGGAAGGACAAAACACCTCCAGTTTAACCTGCAACTTCACTTGCAGAAACCAGGTTTTGAGTGGAAAAGCCTCATTTCAAGTGCCGACCACAAGCCTTAGCATGTACAGTGGAGAGTTATGTGATTGATTATATGATGTCCCGTAGTCCTTTGGGTCTCTCTCATTCTCCTCTGAACCTTAGCAACCTGGAAACCCATGCCCAGGGTAGACCAGGCTTTCTTTGTAGTCATTGAACAGAGTAATGAGATGAATAGGACGAATCAAGGTGCTAAGAGGGGCTGCTCATGCACATCGACCACTGATGGTGAATGAGGTTGGGCTTCATCTCGCCCACCTTCAGCTAGGCAGGAGTTACATGGCTAATCAGTGTCAGATACCTTACAATTGAGAGATACATTAGAGAGAAATCACCTCAATACACCTTCACAGAGCCCTCAGTTCAATGACTCCTACTCAGTAACAGCAACAACGAAATACCCTCCTGGTCACCAGCTTCCTCCACTCACTGCCTTCTCCCAACCACTCTCATGAAGGCAGCCTTCACCTCCCTGTTCCTCAAGCTGTAGACCAAGGGGTTTAAAGTGGGGGTCATGATGGTGTAGAACAACGTGGCTGTTTTGTTCTCATCCAACGCAAAGGTGGAGCTGGGGCGCAGGTACATGAACAAGATTGCCCCATAGAACATGGTGACAACCATCAGGTGGGATGTGCAAGTGGAGAAGGCTTTTCTCCTGCCTTCCTTTGAGTGGATCCTCAGGACAGCAGGAAGGATATAAGCATAGGAGATAAAGATGATGGTCATGGTGCTGACACAGTTTATGCTGACGAGAGCAAGGATGACCACCTCGTAGGTGTGGGTATTGGAGCAGGAGAGAGCTAAGAGTGGGGCAATGTCACAGAAGTAGTGGTTGATAACATTGGAGCGGCAGAAGGAGAAGGTAAAGATGAAAGTGGTGTGGGTCACTGCATGGAAGACACTGACAGCATAGGAACCAGCCACAAGCCACCAGCACATCCATCCACACATGATGGTGGGGTACAGGAGGGGTTTGCAGATAGCCACATACCTGTCATAGGCCATCACAGCCAGCAAGAGGCACTCAGTGACCCCAAAAATGACGAAGAAGCAGAGCTGGGCTGCACACCCCGAAAAGCTGATGGTTTTCTCCCCTGTCAAGATCTGCACTAGCATTTTGGGGACGATGATGGAGGAGTAGCAGATGTCGACAAAAGCCAAGTGGCTGAGGAAACAGTACATGGGGGTGTGAAGGTGAAGATCAGTCCTGATTAATACAATGATCCCAAAGTTCCCCAAAAGGGTCACCATGTATGTGGCCAGGAAAGCCATGAAAAGGGGGACCTGGAGGTCTGGGCGTGTGGTCAGCCCTAAAAGAATGAACTCATGCACGTCGGTGTGATTGACGGGTGTCATCCTCTGTAATGCACCAACCTGCAGAAGATAGGTAAAATGGAAGAGAATGATTTGGGCAGCTCAACAGGACCCTCCGCTTCCTCGATGTCACCAAAGGGAGGCAGAACCCTTTCTACTGGAGGGTCAGTTGGACTCTGGATAGCTCTTGGAATTGATTTGGGCTTTTAGAAGAGACAAGCCCTCCATCTAGTGGCTACAAGAAGATCCTAAAACCAAAGCCTACTTGTCAAGCTTAGCAGCGAGAACACCCACTTCGGTTTAGCTCAGCATTTCATCTCTGCAACTTCCTATTTGTGCCTTCCTGGGGACATTTAACACAGGAGGATGGTCACTAACTGGGCAATTCTTAGAAGCTGGGTTGGAATTGGATGATCTTAAGATCCTTTCCAACTCTAACTATTCTATGGTCAAGGTTTAACCCTTATCTGGCAACTAAGCCCCACACAGTTCAGCAATAACTAAAACACCCTGGAGTTATCAACACCATTTCAGCACCAATCCAAACTGTAGCCCCATAGTAGCTACTATGAAGGTAATTCACCCTATCCCAGCCCAAACCAGCACAGACATTGAATGCATTTTGAGTTTTCCTTAGTAAATGATGGATACATTTTAAAAATAGTTGCTGTTTTCCAAAATAAACCAACATGGAACAAGTTCACTTGAAGAAATCCTTTTCCTCTTGACTTTCATTTCCCTTTGCAAAGCAAAACAGAGCAGAAACATGGGCATTTGTCTTTTAAAGCTGAGATGAACACACAGTTTTCACTATATACAGTCCATAGGAAAGGAAATTCAAGGTGTCACGGCGGTGGAGACATTTGGAGGGTCTATGCAGCTCCTTCAGCAACTGGGATGAGTTTGGCTGTTCCTGCAGATGATGACTGAGACCACATTCATCTTCAAACAGACGCTGAGAGTGGGTTTTAACGCTCTTTCTTTATAAGCTGCACTGAGGGTGATTTGCTGCTGCATCTTCCAAGGGCAGACAAGTCCTCTCTGTAGTTTTTGGTGTTCAAGATGTATTTATACTAATTTCTGTGACCTCAGAGGTGTTCTGCTCCATGGGGAATAGAAGCTTGACAACAAGCAAAATCCACCCAGAGCATCAATCTCTTCATCTCCAGGCTCACTAATGAAGCCCAGGAAAAATTCACTGTAAATATGTGCATTTAAGGAGATGTCTTCCCCCTTCTCCCACACTGAGGAAATGGAGTGGGTGCAAAGTGCATGTCTACATGATTCGCCCCTGAATATTCTCATACCCTTCCCAACTGTCTCTCCTAGTGCCACTTAAACAGGATTTCAGCAATGCAAAGATAATTCCTGCAACCATTTCTGTTGCCACAGTTGCCCCTTGTTAACATCTTCTTGCTCTATAACCCACGACAAATTCTGATCTTTGCCTTTGCTGGCTACAGTAAGACACTAATTGTCCCCACACCAAGTTTTTACCATTTCATTGGGGTGTTTCTTTATTTTTGCTATGAGCAGCAATGAGAAGGGCAAGGCAACTGCAACCACCAAAACACAAATCAATACTACAACCATAGTACTCCTGTAACAAAATCCGTTTCATTGATATCTGTCCACTGGGTCCATGCACCATGACACGTATTATCCGCCACACTTTGATCGTCATGTATAGATTCATGAAACACTTCCCTGTCTGATTTCTCCAAGAGATTTTAGTTTACAGAGCAGGAGGTCTCACTGTATTAATTTGCACCATAGAACCCCAGCCTGAGCTGTGTTGGAAGGGAGCTTAAAGCTCCTCCAGCTCCAACCCCTACCACGGGCAGGGACACCTTCCACTAGAGCAGGTTGCTCCAAGCCCCTGTGTCCAACCTGGCCTTGAACACTGCCAGGGATGGGGCAGCCACAGCTTCTCTGGGCACCCTGTGCCAGCGCCTCAGC
>NW_009932091.1:0-3051 GCF_000696875.1 Nestor notabilis
AAAAATAGAAGAAATAAAACAACAATAACAGATTACATTTCAATTCTGCCCTCACTGCCCCAGATTCAGCATTCGTCTTCTGAAAGTGCGTCTAACGAGCAGTGACTTAAGAGAAAACTCACAGCCGAACAGTACAGACACCTCGCTGAGATTTTGAGCTTAAATAGTGCCATTCCCGATGGGCTTTTTGCTGCTGTTGTTATTTTGGCTGGAGCCACACAAAACCGCGCACCCGGACGTTACTATAAATAAAAGCCTTCCAGGTCTAAGTCTGCTGCCGGCGTTTCCTCCGGAGCCTTAACAGCCCTTTTCCAGCTCCTTTCTTGGGCAGATCGCGGGGATTAAATGCCCTGAACCTGAGCTCCTGGCCTTGGATGGGAAGGGGAAGAAAAAGGGAGAAGGAGAGAGAGAAAGGCGAGGGTGAAGGAGCCAGGCGCCCTCTGGGCTTTCAGAGGTCAGAGCACTGTCAAAGCTCTGACCTCCCTCCCCTCCCGGCAACCACCCCAGTGTTTATAAACAAAAACAGTCAGGACTAGCCCCAAACAATAGCAATTCACCAACTTCACAGGCACTTCACTAGCTCTTATGCAAATAAAGGAAAACGACCGCTTACCACCGCTCCCCCCCGTCCCTTCCAGAAAGCCCAAGAGCATATTTCCAGCAGTGATATATCCAAGGGAAAAATTTTTACATTCTCTCCTGGAGAAGGACAAAAAGGGACTTCAGAAATAAAACGGTTCTGGTAGAAAGACAGACAGAAAGGGAGAAAAAGCCAATAAAACTACCGATCTTACTGCAGAAAGAAGAAAGTTATGAAATATTTATACCTAAATCCAACAATCCACACAGCCAATAAACCAAGAATCTTTGTTGTGTAGACAATATGCTAAACTACCTCTGTGACAAACAGCGATTATAAAGCAACCAGAAAAAGTTATTTTCGCCCAAGGAGCCAAGTTTTCAAAGAAAACGTGTGGATTTTACAGCTAAATAAAAGCCACCACCTCTGTGTTATCCGTAAAAACTACACATAAATTAAAAGCACCGTTAAAAGAAAAAAACCTTCCAGCAAGCAAGCAAGCACATCTGATCTGACTTACAAAAAAGTATAATTAAAACCATCTTTAATTACAAAAAGCAGCAAGCGAAAACTAAATGAATCAATGCTTTCTCCCCAAAATGTTGTCCGCCAAGGTATAGAAATGATAGTTCTATAGTCCTGCATTAAAGCGTAATTGAAACTCCACAGTTCAGGAATTGATTACGCGATAAGGGGAAAAAAAAAAAAAAAAGGAAAAGAAGTAAATGAGAAAAAAAAAGGTCCTAATGATTTTCAAACTTTTGTTTAAAAATTATGAAAAGCAGAAAAGGTTGGAGGAAAAGTTAAAGGAAATATACCTCAAGAGAAAAAAGACCATCTCCTTTTCTTCTTTGTCTATCAGTCTCCAGTTAAAGCATATGGAAAATGTTTTCAAAATGCCTAGATTTGGCACATTGTCATTGCAAAGAGAGGAGCGCAGTGATGCTGTTATAGAAAATGGGAAATAAATTCAGGATTGGGTGCTGCCTCCTTCAATGCGGATTTATCTAAGTTTAATTTAATATTCCGCAATCACTGTATGATCGCATATAATTCACCTAGATTTTTAAGGGCTTTGCCTAAATATGTTGACCACAGGCACAAAGTAATTTAATCAGATTATTTCCTTCTTTTATTGTGTTTATTTTTCTTATTAGAAACACTTTAAATTGCAAGTGTAAATAATAGAAATGTTGGAATATTAGGTTTGGAGTGAGCAAACGCTCAGAGAAGGCGTTAGCTTTATTAAAATCATTCTGAACGTAAAATCAAAAAGCACAAAATGGTTGTTTGTAAAACACTAAACCTTTAATCGATTTATTGGCATTCCGATCGATTAGATAAACGGAAATCTATAGTAAACATAAAAGCGTTTAAAATATTTTTCTCTCATTTACAAACGAAACTTCTTTTCGGTAGAAAAAAAATGATTATCAAACGACTAACAGGAAATTCTTCAGATATCAAATTACGATAATAAAATTATTTCCACATGGAAAGGGATAATGACAATGATGATAGTAATTATAATAATGAATAATTCAACAGCCCTTTGACATATATGGAAGAGCCTGGTTCAAAAACAGCTTTTGAAGGGGGCTACTTTTAGGGGATATATATTTTTTTTTAATAAAATTGAATTTTGAGGGTGAAATGCTTAGATCAATTGACAGTTTAGGTGCATGTGCTAAAATTACGGGTTTTGGTTTTTTTTCCCCTCTGCATTTTTCAGGCGGGAGGGTTCATTTTGACATCACCCTTTAAATTAAGTTACCACTTATTAGCAGAAAATAAGTATGTAAATATATAAGCCATCCTTGAAACTGTGGGGAAAACAATGTGTCTTCATGCCAGGGCGATGGGGACCCTTTACCTTATAATTGAAACGATTTGACTAGCTCGCAGTGTACCTTCCAGATTACAGAAAAATTCCTCAAGCAATAATGTATTTGACCATTTAAGTGAAAGAACACAATTTATTTAGGGGTGGAGGGTGGGGAACTGCAAGCCGGAGAAATGCAGCAATCAGAGCTTGTGGCATTCTGGCTGCGCGAAGAGGAAGTGTTGCTGTAACGGGTATTATGTTTATTTGATAAAGAAAATCAATGAAAGTGGCTGTAAAGTAGTTAGTGAGGCGTGTGTTTGGGACTCGGGTTGAATAGTGACTCCAGCGGGCTGGTCGATGAGCTCTAAGAGCTCTGGAAATCTAACCTAACCCTCAGAGTGAGCTCTTTCTCAGTGCTGCACCTTCCCCAGGCTGGGAGACTTCAGCCCTTGTCTCCTCCCTCTGTCTCCTTCCTTCTGTCCCCACATCCCTCCCTCTGTCCCTCCTTCCCTCTCTCTCAGTTTACCTCTCCTGCTTTCCTTCTTCCTATCCGCTCCAACTATTCCCTCTCCCGGGTTTATTTGCTCTCCTTAATCTCTCCCATTCCCTTTCTCACTTTCCCCCTCTCTTCCCATCTCTGCCGTAG
>NW_009932092.1:0-3075 GCF_000696875.1 Nestor notabilis
GGGGTTAACCTCCACCGCCGGGCGGGCATGGGGCACCCCTATGAGGAGAGGGGGCCTGGCGCCATTTTGTGTCCTGTCCCGGATGCGCGTCCGTGCGCTGCCGCCATCTTGGGAGCGGCGAGCTCCGCCGTCCGGCCCGAGCCGCCATGTTAAGAGGGCTGTACCCTAGCGTTACTGTTAGTATTCTATTATTACTATGAATGAACATTAAATAGTTATTAAAAGCCCCACAGCTACCAGAACGGCATCACCCAAGATACACCTGCAATGCTCTTTGTTTTTTGTAGCCTTTTCCCCCAGATCTCCCCTTTAAGACAACCTCCAGTTCCAGCATTGCATACAGAGCATCATGAACCTTCACTGAGTTAGAAGCTGTTCAAGGAGGGCGGTGGTGAAATAAAGTGCGGGTTTGGGGTCTTCAGATAGAATTACTTTGAAAAATGACTTGGAACAGGGCATAAACTACTCACAGCACTAGCAAGTCCAGTACAGCATCACATGAATGTAAAAATCCCTAACGCTTGCTTCATTGCTTTACTTTTAACAGCTTAACTTGTTAAGTAATGTGTTAGGTAACCATATTACTGTAATTCAGTTTAAAACTGGGCAGGGTTCATAAAGCTTTTTGTCTTGGGCTAGCTAAACAGCTTTGTTTCTCTTTTGGGTAAATGAATGAAGATGCAGTTATTAAATTGTAACAGAATAAAAAAGATGATTCACTAAATAACTACATTGGAGCTGAGCTAATAATAGTTCTTGCACAGCTCTGTCTTAACAAGTACATAATACACAGGGTTAGGCATGTTCTCTACGAAACTAATTTAGCCAACTGTAAGCACACAGCCTACTTTTTTCTGCTTATACATCATAAAGTCAAATTAGATGTTTAAAAACCTGAAATTACTTGTAAATGTAAGCTTAAGTCCTAATCCTGCAGGTTATCGTTACTGGACTCCCAAAGGGCAGTGCTGAAATTCATCCATTCAAATCTTCTCTACATCTTAATTCTCTGCAGAGAAAGAAGAAACCAAACATGAAGCATAAGGAAAAAGGGAGAAGGGAAAAATAGAGGGATTAGACTTAGTTACTTGTCTCCTGATGCTTTTACCACAGCCTTAATGTGTAATCAACCCTGAAGTGTGTAACTACCTTTGAATTGCCAACCACCTGCTTGCTCTCAGCCTCTCCAACAAAAATCCTTTGGCTCATCTTTAGAGCAGGCTTTTCCCACTCAGACTGGGAGAGAAAATTACTGTCCACTACTTCTTTCAGGGTGGCAGGAAAAAGAATCAATGTGAGCAGAACTGGCATGAAAAAACACAAAAGAAAAAGTGTTTTCGAGCATTAGATAAATTGCTGGAAACACAGTATTTGCTGTTCAGAATAGCAGCTGGACTGTTGCAAGGGAAGGATTTCCATTAATTCTCATCTGTATAGGTTTGAATCTTATAAAATCACACTATCTTAAAGATATCCACTTTTCTGTAATCTATGATTTCCGTGGTGGGCAGGACATCCTGAGTATTTTTTTCTATATAATACCTGTAATAATGCATTTTCCATTCCAGCACAAAGTTCCTTTTTCTTCTTAAACTCAGCTTGAACTTTGGCAGTCTTTCCAATAGCACATGCCTGCTCCATGTCATCATCTGTCATCTTGCTCTCCCTTTATATGAACAAGAGTTCAAGAACACGTGATAAAACAGCTCATTCAGACTGGAGGTGGCTTCTTTCTCTGCCTGAAGTGCCTTTCTGCTACCACTGTCATTAAAATCTGCCCATTTGTTCAACAGCCTAATTCAAGAATAAACATTTAAGATTTCTAACAAATCTAATGATTTTTGGAAAACTCATCCCACAGTGAAAAAGTGACAGCCCTGCCTGCAGTGAGTGTGTGCTGTACACCACAGCCATAAAGGTTGAAACTTTACTTCCCACAGAAAGCTTACTGTGGGTTTGGTAGTTGGGCAGGTGAAAAAAGGCAAAGGAGAAAAAACCCCCTTCAGCAGACACTAGAGGGAAACACACTGAGGCAATTTCAGGTATTAGCAGCTGCAAAGGAAGAGATGCTCGCACCAAGCATGCGGATTGTGTACGGGCACAGAAAAGGGTAATGTAAAACTATTGCATTGATGACTTGCCACAAGGGCCAGTTCTGTACCAGGTGATGGGCCAGGCATTAAGTGCCTGTCAGAGAGGCTCATGGTGGAGCCAGGCAGAACAGTCAGACACGCACCATACAGGTCACAGACTCTTGGATGAAAAGGAAGTGCTGGGACAATTTCCTTCTGCACTCAGGTGCGCCTGCATGTGGGGCCATGCCACATCTTCACCAGCTTTCCCAGAGCACAAGCTGGTGCAGGCTGTGCATCCTAGCTGTGAAATAAACTCACCACCACGTGAAGCATAGTGTCCTCCTTAACCCCGGGTTACAACCATTTGTATTTAATGAAGAAGGAGGTGGAGAAGAAGTGATACCCGAATGTCATCCAGTACTGTGTTAAGTCAGCTAGAAAGTGGCACTGAAGACAAAAGCTGTATGCTACAGTCTGTGTTTAAAAAGGATGTTCACCCAGCACTGAAACTTCAGCACTCCTGGAAGGTGCTGTCCATTTTGTGAGGTCTCTATTGAGTTTCTGAATCCATTTCTGTTTCTGATGACGAGCTCCACTCTAACACCCACAGCAGCTGCAGTTCCCCATGCAGAGTCTGAAGACTGCAAGTATGCTGGAGAGCAGGTTTCCAGATCAAAATTCTGTTGACAAACAGGATGCTGTTCAGCAACGACAAATGCAAGGCACTACCTCAGGCAGGAGGAACTGAACACATGAATGCAGAAAAATCTGTAGGAAAGGACCTAGGGTTTGTATTGGTTCACTGGCTGAACATGGGTCAGCAACAGCATGCTATCACAAAAAAGGCATCTTAGAGATAAACAGGGCTGTTGTCAGCAAGAGACATGAAATGATGTTTCCCTTTAGTCAGCAAGAGCAAGGCTCCTGGTGGAGACGTGTCCAGCTTTAGCCAGCACATTTCAAGAAAAAATCCAGAGTGTCCAAGTAGCTTAGCAGGAAT
>NW_009932092.1:3106-15193 GCF_000696875.1 Nestor notabilis
AGGAGCAGCCCAGAGGGAAGATTTGGGCAGTTGGAATTGTTTAAAGAGGAGGAAGCTGATGGGAAACATGACAGCAGTATGTAAATACGGTGTGTCGGAAAATGAAGACAATAACCTGATCCGCTTGTTCATGGGGGACAAGATTTAGTTTAAATAGTGCTTAAGTCCATCAGAAATGCCTACTAGAGACAAGGAAGGGTTGGTAAGGGTAGTGAAGCTCTGAAACACTTGAGGAATATGAGAAACCCCCCCACTGGAGGTGTGTAAGGCCAGTAGAAACATTTCCCCATGAAGAATTTTGTAGTTTACTTTGCTGGTGTAGGGAGTGGGTTACATGGGTCCCTTCAAGCCTCATTTCTCAGAAATTCTGTGCTGAGATGGCCATGTTCTGGTCAACACTGCTTTCTGACCCAAATCCAGTGGCTTGAGCTACGACAGAACTGGAAATACTCATTTTATGGGAAGATGCCGATCACCAGTGTCCTTTCACAAGGCTAAATTAAATTAAATTCAAAGCTCCATTTTCAAATTAGGCTTTGTTTTGGATCTTGGAGTATACATTTGAAAAGAGGGAACATTTCCCACATCTTGTCGTTTTCTTTGTGCTTACAAGCTGTAATTGTGAAGATGCAAATTGCTGTGAAGTACCGAGCAGACATAATTTCCATGCTAACTCATCATCCTTTCTGTTACAAAGGTCTCTTGTTTCTTTTCCAATTTCTTTGCTGTTACTTCTTCCCTTCTCTGGCTTGACCCGTTCCTATTAGAGATGGCTTTTACCCACCTCCTTTCTGCTGGATTCTCTCTCATTCCACAGTCTCTACTTCACTGGTTGCTTTACTGCAACCTACATGCTTGTTGCTGGACCCGGTCTCCTTCATCCTTTCCGATTGAGTAGTTCTTTTCTGAGCCAAACATTTATTACTCTTGTGTGCCATCTTTATCTCTGTTAGTTATGATATAATGTAATCAGAGATTAATTTATGTAATCTAGACCAGACCCTGTAAAATGCAATAAAATGTTAGTAATAACCATAATGTGTAGCAGATTACCATCCCTGCCACAAAACAGCTTCATTTAAATAGAAACACAGAAGCATAGAATAGTTGAGGCCAGATGTGCCTCCGGAGATCCTCAAGTCCAACCCCCAGATCTCAGCAAATGCTCACAGCTAGTATTCCTGAGGCCTCCTGCAATACAGGGGTTTTGAGAATAGTTTTGATTACAGTTTTCTGAATGCTATAGAAGAATGTCAGTCATTTTTGATCTAAAATGATAAAACTAAAGCCCTTCTGTTTGCAGGAACTGAGTCTTTTTGGACAAAACTTTTATCCTTCTCTAGAAGCTGAAATAAAAGTAAAGCAGAACTGGGACAGAAATAAACCATGGTTTCAATAAAGACTGGATTCATACACATGACATTATGAACCAGCGGATGGTTCTGCTGAGCTGAATTAATCTCTGCATGTCTAATGCACCTTTTGTTTAGCAGACTTAGGAGCAAGTACAAAGATGATCTGCAAATAAAATTAATAAAACAGGATAATGGTAGTGAACTGAGAATAGAAGTTCAGGGAAATTTGGTGATGCATCAGAAAAAAATAGAGCAAATTACAGTAGGTGAAAAGAAATCTCTTCAGTCAACCTGGGATTCAGCTGTGAAAGAGCTTCTGAAAGACTTCACAAGTTTTGACACAAATGCAATCTTAAAATATTTCTTATTAAGAGACACATTTGAAACAACACCACATGCACTCTGTGGAATTAGAAAGGAGATCTTTTTCATATTCATGTGAATAATAAACTGATGTTTGCTTATATATATATATATATATATAAAAAGAACATCTTGTACCCCTACAGCTAACACCTTTTCTACACTAGGGAAATTTGGCATGTTGAAATGACTATTTGGATTCTGTATCACTTGCATAATGAGCCCCCTCCATAGGCACTTGGGTGGCAGATGTGAGCAGTTATGAGACGGTTCCAGTTGTACTGGGCTCTTGCTTCAGCAGTGCACAGAAAATAGGGAAAGTCATCAACTCCTTCATTAAATACTTCAGCCTCCACAAAACAAGCACCACACAGATGCAGCTGACATATCTTATGGCACCAAACTGTCAATTACAACTGCAGATCAAGAGAAGCCTTCACCATCACCTAAACTTCCCTGACGCACTGTCCTCTAGCTGCATTTCTGATGTATGTTATCACCAAGGGATATAACAAATGAGAGTAGGGATGGAGTCTCTTCAGCAAATGTACCAGAGGGAAAAGCGTGTATCTCTCTCAGGCAGGGATTAGGAAAATCAATCAGTATTTGGACATTGTGCATTTCCAATCAGTCTATTGCCATCTGGAGTCATTGGTTAGGAGATCTCTGGGAATTGCCCTGGGTCACTTTGGTCACTTAGTTAGTCCTAACACCCACAGTTTAATCATACACAAATAACTGAGCCTTCATCATAAAAATTGGGAGCATTGTCAGGGTGTGTGTGGAATCAATTAATTTTGGACAATACATCCCTTCATCAATAAAGGACAGTACATCCCTAATTTAATTGTATTATGACAAGGAAAACAGAAAAATGTAAAAACTTCGGGATAAACATTAGTTTAAAAAACAAATGGAAGGATAGTGACTACATGCTTGGTTTTAAGCTGTGCAGAAAAAGAGTGCTTGGCCCCAGCAGACTGAAGGCCTAAGCTCTGTAATTTTTAACCAACATCAAAATGATCCCCTTGCTACTTTGGAGGGACTAACTCATCTTCATTTGGTTTTTTTTTCCCTTCTATTTTCCCTCCTTGAGCCATTTTCTGAGAGACCCTACCTTCAACAGGAAGGAAACATGTAGCCCACTACAACATTTTAGGAAGAGATTTAACAGCGCCCTGTGGTAGTTTCACAGCTGAGAGGACGCGGAGGCTTTGTGTTAGATGCATCAGGTGCAGGCAGGAAACAGGATTTTAAAAAGTTGCTGTGTTGTACACATTACATCCTGTAACTGGGAGCTTAAAGCATTTCTGACAGCTGGGTCTCCATTGAAATAAGTACACTAAGACTGCAGCTATTTTAAGAACTTAAAGGACACCGGAAGGTTGCAGACAGGTATTACATCTGGGAGAAATCGGTAAGCTTTTGGACAATTCAGACCCTTCACTTCATGTTTTCTCCTTGTACTGCCTGTACCAACTTAACTGGACAATAAAAGAGCTTGCAGAATAATGTGCCTGGTTTGGCAAGAGATTCATAAATCCAGGGTCGTAAGGGAAAGAAGCAGCTTGTGTTCAGTCCAGGTTTCATCTGGTTCAGGACACAAGGGAGTAGAAGCATTAGATATCATGTTAAAAGCATTATGACAGAAAGCAAACATGAAACAAAACAAACATAAGCCCAAGACTTGTTAAATTCAGTTGTTCAAATATTCACGTCTGGGAAGCTCCCACAGTTGGTGTTACCAACTCTACCATCTCAAGGTACAGCTAGTCTTACCATAAAGACAAGTTTTGTGCAGTGTCCCCCTTCTTTTTTTGCACCAGCCCATCTCTACCACTCTGTGTCTGAGCTGCTCACCTGAGAACTCTTTTCTGAGAGGCTCCAAAATTACAGAACCTTCTTTTGCATGTTTTCTGGTGGCATTTGCCATCATTCCTGTTACAAAGACTACCTTAGGCTCTCTTTGGAGCCACAAGTGATAACTTTTACCCAACTCTCAAGCTAGTAGGTAATGCAATTTTAGCATGGGAACAGTAATGCATTCCTTTACTGCTGGGAACTTGGCAGAGAGCTTCTCTCCTTCCCCCAGCAATACACCTTTCTAAAGGACAGGCCAGATCAAGTACCTGGATGCTATATTATGTCTTAGTAAATCTGGTGTTCTCAAACTCTGCTCATCTGCAAATCTGTGCCAAATTTAAGCAGTATTCCCAAATAGGAGGATATTTTTGCAAGAAGCTATCCTTGCTATATATCAAACTTTTATTTTGCAAACTCTGGGAAATACACTTTCTTTTCTACAGCTTATGAAGTCAGTGGATAAACACAGAAAATCTGAGCCTGTCTCATCGTTGAGAAGTTAAAACGTTTTGTAGAAATCTTGTCACATTTCCATCTCTGAATGTACAAGAACACAGAACTAGTACGGAGATCTCACTCCCCATGTCAGGCAGAAAGTTCACCTGCTCCGAGAAGGTTTTACTTTGTGGCTGTATGAATTCTTCTGCAATCAGGAAAAGTTAAACACTCCCCAGGTTGAGGGAAATTCCACAGCTATTGAATGATGAGGATTACACAGAGAGGACTCTGTTGAATAAAGAAAGAGGAATGTAAATTCATGGCCTGTCTTACTGACTTCTAGGTGGAGCACCAGGTGTTTTAGCAATGGTGCCTTGAAACTCCAACCTGCATGGCAGAAAAAACTCTCTTTTTAAAACCCTCTTTTCCACCCATTCTCACAAGCCTATGCTTGGCCTCTTCTGCTCCAGTAAAATCACTGTACATTTGCTACACTCATACAACTGTAACTGTACCTGCTAACGAGTGCTAGAATCTTTAAACCAGCTCTATCCACGAAGAGTCTGTGCACACACACACACAAATATGTTCTCAGCTGCATCTTTCCTGCACTTCTTGGAGCCTTTGGTGTTTTCTTCTGGACAGGGACTATAGTCACTGAGTGTAGCACCCAACTGAAGCTGAATCATGGCAGGCAGTTCTGAATTTTCCATGAAGAATGATCAGAAAGATGAATATTTTATTATTTTTTAAGTAATCAACATAGAAACAATAGCAACGATTGGGTCACAAACAGGCATAGCCTCATTGTAACCATGGCATTAATACTTAACATGAATATAACAGATATTACAAGTATGTTAACATTATTCATTCTCAGTCAATGCACATAAGTGTACAGTAAGGTCAGCATTAATCTATTAAGAATGCTACAAAACCAGCTGGCCAGTGTCCTTCAAAAGCAGAGTGCTTGCTGTAAGACAGGCTGGAATGACTGTTGTCCATCCCTTCAGGCAGCTATGCTCCTAGACTGCCTACGGGTCCTGCCTATTCTCCCATTCCTGCATGTAGTTCTGATAGCTCCCTTTGTTTGTTAGGCGTACAAAAGCACTACCTGCTAGAAAGAGAAAGAGCCACAGTGCCAACGGCCAGCCCTCACACTCTGCATGAATCATGCATGAATGCAGCCTGGGAGCTAATGCTAGAGGCAAAGCTGGCTCCATTGGCAGTGTGTGACATTCATGGGTATCTGTTTTCCCACCCTCCCCTAACTCCTTGCTCCACGGACAGGACATGCTTTTGGAGCTGTACCGCTTTCAAAATGCTTTCTTTTACGTATCACTCTTCAATAGGGATTCTGTAACACAAAATAAAAATTTTGCTTTTATAGAAAGGAAGCTCTTTAAATACACCCCTTCTGTCTCTTGGGCCTTTGACCGTACCTTCCTCTTTCAGAACATTTACTAATGCATGTACTGAATCACCTGCCTCTTAACAGAAGTACCAGAGTGACACTACAAAAGGCTAACTTGCATTTGGTATTGTGGTCCCAGCTCCTCTTGGTCTGAGCAACATAGGATAAACTTCTCAGTTAGAACATTTTCATAATCATAGAGAGGGATACACCCTCAAACCCAAAACTCCCCAGTCTTTTTAGAACCAGACTAGAGGACATCAGTGTGAACAAAGCAGCGATCTCCATCCTTCTTCCCATCAGGATTACTCCTAGGGTGCCATCTGCTGTGTCATTTTCACTGCGGAGACAAAAGAAGACATTAGCTTGTCTAGTGTCAATTCTCAAAGTCCTGATGAAGAAGAAAAAAACCCCACAATCCTACAGCTTGCTCAAGTGGGATCTCGTTTTCTCCCAAGCCCATTTACTGAGATATCCCCCTTGCTTCTTCTCATCCAGCTCGTGATGTCCTGGGGGAAAAAAAAGCCCTAAGCCAACAGAAAAACAACCTTAACCCCCCACAAACAAGATGCACAAGAAAAAGAAAGAAAAAAAGAAAAAGGGAAAAAAATAAAAAACCCAACCAACCCTCCCAAAACAAAACAAAAAAACCCCAAACCAACCCCCCCCCAAAAAAAAACCCCACAAAACCAAAAAAAACACCACAAAAACCCCAAAGCCAAAACAAAACAAAAAAAAAATAACACCACCACCCCCCAAAAAAAAGCAAAGTAAAAACCACCACCCAGAGAAGTAGATGTGTTATTATTTCTGTAGGGGGTTCAGTAATGGTTTTGGACACTGCTGTTCTAAGCTGATAAGTGCTTCCCACAGATAACTACTTTTAATCATCTCTTTATTATTTATAGCAAAGCACATCTCTTTGCCAATACTGTAGGTTTGTGCTGTCAGGCCAAGTTTGGACATTCTCAGGCACAATGCAGTATGCACCAAAGGAGCAGTAACAAAGTAGCTGACTATTTGCATACCTCTTCTGGCCCTCAAGTTTAAACACTCCAGGAGAAGTTAACACTTCATGCAAAACTAAGGTTTCACAACATGACATCTTCTGCAGCAATACTGCTGTAAGACACTCCCTGTTCTGCGAGCCCTATAGGCTTGTGGGACAGTGCTCTGAGCTTAGTTAGGAAATACAGAGCAAGGGCACAGTGATTAAGCCAGTACTACTCTAGTAACATTCTTCTGTGACACCAGCTCCTCCCCTGCCCCACTGCCACAGGTAACACACCGGTGTAGTTGTCCTGCCAACTGGTCCCTCTTCTGTCCGATGCTTCCCAGAGTGTGGCAGCTCTGAACTGTCCCGATAGTCTCGGCCCTTGGAATTCTGCATGTCCAGCACTGCCCGGCTCTTCGAGGGAAGGGGTGGCTTGTTCTGCTGTCCCTGGGTGCTTGGGCTGACTTCAGACCTCAATGGCTTGACTAGCTTTTTGAGTGGTGCTGAGTTTTCTAACGGTGCAGTAATCTTCGGTTTGCCTTGAGTCTTTTCCCCTGTATTCTTTTCTTCAGATTGGCCAGAGCAGGTATAGGACCGAAATCGCTGTGTGGGGACCAGGAAAGGTGGTGATGGCTGTTTGCCACAGGTCTTGCTGCTCTCAGGCTCCTGCGACTTTGTGAGATGACAGCTCTGATCAGGCAGTGGTAGCTGCTCTTTTCGTGAGGCCTTGGCATAGTCCTGCTCTTTCTTTGGTGCCACCTTACCCTTACATCCCATAGAGCCATACAGTGGGTTCTCAAACATCTCTGGCTTTTGCTGTCCCTCCTCCTGAAGTGAAGGTTCTGCTATGGTTTTCCCCAGTTCAGGTGGCCTAGAGTCATCAAAGCAGTATAAAGAGAGACTTCTAAAAAACAGGCAAGAGACACTGATTTAAACAGAGAGTGAATAGGAAATGAGCATAATAAGACTGAACAGACTGTGCAGAGGGGAGGCAGGATAACAATAAAATTTGGGGGAGAGAACAGAATTGTGTATTGTTTTTAGTTTGTTCAGTCATTATTAACATGACAGCAGAGACCAGATATGCCTGGTACTGTATAAACTCCCTGCTGGACTACAGTCTTTGTCAAAGTGATAATTGGCTTCTCTTTAAACAGAGATAAGCTACTGAGCCAAACTGTGCCAAGTGCTCTAAAGGCTCTGTGACAGACACAAATCTGAATTTAAATACTAGGAGGAATCTTCAGCTTTGTCAGAAAGGATTGAAATGTCTGTGTGGACAGTTAACTGAGTCAGAGCTCACAACATACTGTAGCATTTTACAACTAGGTCAGTCTCCTCTCGCTACCAATGCCGCATGGTATTCCTGGGGAAAGGATAAGACTCCTTAATGCACCCAAATGCACTATATATAAGTAATAACTATAATTCTGTAGGGTGAGACAGTCATTGTGCATTCACAGCTGAGGCCTTTGAATTGAGGCTCCGACTGGAATGACATGTCTGAATGGGTTTTATATGACTTGACCTGATTTGGCAAGGCTTTCATCTGGAGAACCACCATGATACTTAAAAGATCAGCCATAATATCACTGAACAGGGTAGAATAGGTGTGAGTGGCACATGTTCTTTGGATGTCTTCAGATGAGTTGTGTTCCTTGCTTCAAGTTATTTTCTGAAGTCAATACATGCAGGAGAGAAGAGCTGAGAGCATGATGAAGCCTTGTCAGGTACATAACAGATTGAGGCAGTGTTTGCAGCTCTGAGTTCTGCAAGTTCTGGCTTATGGAGTGCCACATCCATTTACTAGTGAACTCTAGCCCAGACACAGAAAGCATCTGTCACTATGAAAAAGAGGTCTGAACAAGGACAGTGTGTACAGCACTAGGGTGGAGTAACCTCATCACTTGGTTGGGCAGGGATGGGATCTTTTCAATTGCTGGATGGAAATGCTGCATCAAGACTTGTGATAGATGCTAACTTCTACAGCAAGCTGGACATTCGTGTAGTAGTGTACACAGAAATTTGGCTTAAGTACTTCACAGAGGACATGTGAAGGAGCTCTCCTTCCCATACAGTGGGAAGATGTGTGCCACGCCTCCCTTTTCTTCTTTTTTACCAACTCTGTGGTCTTTTCCTTCTCTTTTCTTGGTAGAGAATGAAACTTACACATACATTTTGGGTTTTCCTTTCACAAAACTAGCAATACTAGTTTTCTTTGAGTATGTGATGTGCTGCTTGTGACCTTCACTTAATCTTTCTCTAATTCTAGAGGTGAAAGTCTGAAAGAATATGCTGCACCTTGAACTCTCTGCAGATAATGAAACAATGACTGTGCAGAATGACAGGAGAGAGGGGACTAATCCCCAGTGCAAACCTGGAAGACTTACAGGTACTCTTGGCTCCGAATACAAATGCTCCTGTTTACTGTAGGCTGGAGGGATGGTTTTGGAGATAATGGTGATAAGGAGGGTGATGTGGAGGATGACTGACTCTGTCCCATTACAGAGGTAGTGTCTTTGGGCTGCTGCTCGTAGCTCCAGAGAGCAGGTGGCTGGTCTGGTGAAGGTATCTGCTTAAGCTGGCTGGTTGCAGAGGGCTGCTGAGAAAAAGCAGCCATCCCCAGGTAGTTGGGGTTGCTGATGTCTGTGGGAGTGGAGCTGCTGAAGAGAAGAAATACTGTTAGGAACATACATGCACAAGTACATTTACTTTTGTCTCTCTGTCAGCTAAAGGAGTTAGTGCCCACAGAGTGCTTAGATTCAATGCCACCTACTTCTTTTTTTGGCCACTCTTGCTTTGGAATCAGAGAGTAAGTGGGAGTCCTGTTACTGCCTCCCTCCCCCGGGTCACTGGAGAGGAAGCAGCTGGGTCAAGGCAACAGCCCCGAATAGTTTCTGTGGCTGTCACAGACACTTCCATTTCCAGGCTGCAGAGAGCACTCAGAGGCTTATACAGGTTTCTGGGCACAGCAGTTCAGCTGGAAGCTGCAGCAGGATGGCCCCAAGCAAGAGATAAATAGCAGCACTGGGCAGCATTGCACAGCATAGGAATAAACTGCCAGAACAACAGGAGAGGTCTTTTGAGGTGTATTGATATAAACAAGCAGGGAGAAGGCAGGAAGTTGCCTGCGAAGAAATGCATCTATGAAACTGTGATCCTTTCCTATGACTCTTGGAAAGGAAAAGGCAGGCAGCATGAGCACAGCTTCCCACCCCAAGCTGGCAGAGGTAAAGCAGATTACCGTAACGTATCCTCCTTTCCCAGGTTGTCTGTAGAAGAGGAAGCACTCCCCCAGTAGCGAGCAATGGCTGCTGCCTCTCTGGCCACCAGATGAGTAGATTTTGACTTTCTGTTGGAAATAAAAGGGCTCTTTTTAAGTGGGGTGCAGGAACCCAGCCTGACTAATGCATTCTCAGCTTGTGAAGCTTTGGGCACAGAAACATTGACCAGCCCTGACCAGAGAGCCACAAAAGCAGCTTCCCAGTGCTCACCATGCCTATTAATACTGCTCCCACAGCAAGCACAGCTTTGCCTTTATTGAGTCAACTACTTTTCCATAACTGACATACACACTTGCCCTTTACCTGTGACTCTGATCCCAGTCTTTGCTAGGCTCTAAGTTGCTGATATTCTTTGGTTTCTGCCCAGCAATTTCATCACGTTCAATCTTGACAAAATCTGAAGGAAAGAAAAGGCATTAAAAAGTGTTTTGGCAGCCTCAGAGTCTGATTGCATAAGTTTTCCGTGTTACTGCTTGTATTAAGGCATCTCTCTCGCTATCGGAATGACAGTTTTAAACAGTTGATGCTGTTGTTTTCAAGTGGCCACTAATATGTATCATCTTCATTGACATAGGAAAAAGTGTGTTTCTAGAAACGGAAAGGTCATGATCCACCAAACAGCCACATACAGGTCATTTTGCCATTGAGAATAATACTAAACGTAAAGAGGCTGCTTTTGTACTCTGAAAGAGGACAACAGGTGACAAGGTGAAAATAAGCAGGGTTTGTGATCTTGTAGCTAAGCAACTGCTACTTGAGCACCTCATATGCTCTTTGATGATGTTTCCCAGGATGACTGGAGCAGGGAGAGCTTCAGCACCTTGTCGTATGGCCACCACAAATGGAAATAAGGCATCACCATTCCATAAAACCAGTATTAGTGACAGACAGGGGGCTCTCTCAGGCTGCTGAATTTACTTGAATGGTGAAAAAGGAAAAACCCAAATCGAATTGCTGTGTCTTTCTGAAAGAGCACAGCTATACTCCTGAGAACTAATGATACATCTCCTTGCGGTCAGCATCAAAAGTTCTTGCCTCTTTGGGACTAAAAGCACTGCAAGGATAATTTTCAGTTCCTTCACAGATGTCTTTTGAGATGGATATTCTCTGGGGTGAGCACTGCAGAGATAATCTCCTTCCTTACCATACAGTTTCTCTCTCTGTTTTCCTTGTGATGTTTGTAACTTGATTTCACCTTGGAAGACTCCTGTTTTCTCACCATGGTGTGTCAGCACAGTATGGATAGGAACTAAGGATTCTGTTGCTTCTATTCGCAGGGCAATGCAGCCTTCCCCTAGAGACAAGGAGACAACGAGCCTGGGACTGAGAAAAAAAACACTGAAATCTTTTTCTGCTGTCAGTCATCTTCTATCACTGTGCTGACAGGGCTGAGATTACTGGAGAGAATCTGCTTTGGATCACAGTAAGGAGTGTAATGTCTCTGGAGAAATCAGGGGCATTCATTTCACTTCACATATGTGTGAAGGATTTGGGCACTGGAGACAGCTGCAGGTGACTCCAGGGTTCTGAGCTTCCATTACTGGTAAAGAAAACATGAGCCAAACCCATACAAACAGGATTTGTATGTTCTGAATAAACTCATTTAAACAGACCGACTCCTGATTTAATTCCCGTACTTTCTTTTTAAGCCATTGCTCTTTTGGGGCTGGTAAAGCTCACACAGACTGTTGTTTCAGGTTCATATTCCTTACCTCAAAAATTATTGCCCACAATTTATTCTTGTGTGTACTGAGTTCTAAATCAGAAGTCAGAGCATCATGGATGTTCAGTCGGTAAGAGTTACTTCTGTTCTCTCCCACTCCCTTCAGCGGTTTGGCAAAATCTAAGTAGATTTTGACTCATCCAGAACTTTAGAACTAAGCACTTACCATAAGATTCATCACTGTCTGATGACTTAATGCTGATCAGGATGTGTTGATCCAGGAGGTATTCTGGGTCTGAAATAATGGGAGTCAGCTGCAAAGACAAGTTAACGTGGGTCAGTACAATGGGTGGTCTACATGAACACAGTTACCCTGTGCCGCAGTCCCACTGGAGCAAAATTCAGCTGGACAAACCCATGAGGATATCATGGCACCTCCAGGATCAGCCTCTTTGATGATGTTCAGAGATCTGTGGTAGGAGGCTATATACTTTTAGAGTCCCCCCACTCTCACTCCCAGCGCAGCAGACAGAATGCTACATATCAAACACTAACGGCCTGAGCTGTAGTTTTCTTCTGCAGTGCAGGACTAAAAACTGCTCTAGGAGGAAGTGATCTGGGCTCATATTCAGTTTGTTCCCCAAAATCTGTTTGGCTGTTGTTACAACTGCTTATTGTAGAGTCTTTCCCCAATCTTTCAGTGTAAGGCACTC
>NW_009932092.1:15224-19761 GCF_000696875.1 Nestor notabilis
TCAGCAGTTGTTCTTTTGGGCTATTTGGAAGGGCACTGACATGCGTGTTTGCTCCAAATCCAGGAGCTCTGATAGTTCTTCCAGCTCCCACCATGCCAGAAAATGGAGAAGAGCTCTGATCTTAAGGATAGGACTTGTCTCTGACACTGACACACAGAACACTGTGTCTGGCCACGAATGGTCTTTTTAACACAGGTAAAATACAGTCAACTTTTCTATAAAATACTGAGAAAAAGCTTTGCCTGTCAGGGCAGAGAAACTCCAGGGTAGAGTTGCTCTTTGAGATGTCTTATCTTCCATCTAAAATTCACAAAAAAAGAGGGCCTGCTTAAGAGACTTGTCAGCATAGTTATGGTCACTAAAAATGGGAGAAGAGGTCATGCTCCTGAGTGACATGATCACGCCAGCAAAATTCCTGATAGAGATGAAAGTATACTGGCAACAAAGTTCTTTCCTGCTTATAACATACTCTGTTTAGCTTAAGCCCATCCTGCATTCTTACAGTCTCTTTTGAGTGTAAACAAGACCACAGCCGTGTTCCTGAAAATAATGTTTATAATATAAAGTAAAAGACTTAATGTTGCTTAAGGGATGCAAGTGGAAGGCTTCTCTTCCATATGGATATGGAAATGTAGTCCCTGTTTACCTTTGGAAGCGCATCAGTGAACTTTACCACAAGTTCCCCTTCACTCCCATCCTCATTTTCTCCTTCCTGGCTCTTCACAAAACCTGCAAAGTGATAAGAATGGAGTTCACCAGAAGAGAGACAGCAAGAACTTGGCTACAAATCCTCCTCAGATGATAGATCTCCAAAAGACCTACAGTTATTATCCCACTTGGACACAAGTTTTAGAAGTACTAAGAAGCTCCAAGTTTGAGCTTTGGGTCCATGTTTACACAGTAACTTTACAAGTGATTTTCCTGGTGCATTGTTAAATGGTTTTATTTTACAGTTAAACTTGGCACTGATAAGCTCAGTGCATACATGGACCGGAGGATAAGAACATGACAGCTCTTCCTACGCCACTCAAGATAGCACACTTTTGAAATTCTAATTTAAGATTCGTAATACACTGTTTCCATAGAAATTTATGCAAATTTCGATACAGCCAAAAAATAATCTTTTATGGAACTGTCTTTGACACAGCGCTCTGACATGCGATAATGTGATGAAGCATACACTGAAGGCATGCTGTCCCACTTACAGGAGCAGTCCTGTGATGGGGAATCGCTTAAAAAAACCACAGCAAGGGCATGTAGGCTTGCATTACATAAACAGCTGAGCCTCAGCCCTGCAGCACAGGGACAGGGAGTAAAGCCTGCAGCACTGGTGGGTACACAGTCCCATTTACAGAGACAAATCACTCCCTTTCTTTTCGCTTGAAGTTGATACTCTGACTTACTCTTTTTTAAACCAGGGTAATTATTTTTATTAGCTAAAAGCAGATGCTTTATTTTGAAAGCACTTGATCATCTGCAGCAGGCAGAGTTAGAAACTCAACTGATTGTGTTTGCTAAGTAGAAGTTTTCTGTGTAATAAGCAGGAACAACTTGTGCTTCTCTTCAAGAAAGTAATTATCAGATTGCCAAACAAGATGGAAGAAACAGCGGAAGACTACATGTCTAAGCATGGATTACAGCTAAATAGCTGTGGGGTTTGGACTGTATTGCTGACAGTATAGGATGACTTGTAAACTACAACAGATCTCTAGAACATCCCTTTATTGCACTGGAACAAGTGATCCACACAGCTATTTATTTAGATCCAATCAAGATGAAGGGGAACTAATCCAAACAAGCAGGAAACTTTGACAGAAAGAACAAAGTTGGGCAAAACCATACTTTCTAAGCAGCTGGAGTGAAACTCGATGTAGAACTTGGTCTGGGACTTGGTCTTCAGGGTAGCGTAGCAGTGCAGGAACTCTATCTCCCCTTGGGAATTTGTGTACTTGGAGTCTAGGAAAGAGGAAGGGAAAATAGTAGCATTTTCAACAGGAGATAAAGAGAGGGCATTTTTGACTCTTAAAGAGTCAGCTTTTTCTTTTAACATATACAAGAGCTGTCTTCTGTGCCCAAAGGTGAAGACGGCACGATCGCGCCCAACCTGACTAACCATTCTTTGAAACAAACTGTGAGGTGACTCCCACTTCGAAGGTGGCAAAGACAGGACTGTGGTCACTTGTCATGATGTCAGTGGTGCAGCCTGCCAATGAGAAAGGGAGGAGAGTTACTGCCCTGTGTTCTGCTCCAGTGAGATCCCCACAATAGCAGTATTATTCAGTAATTTTCCAGCAAACATAACTGTCGCTGTGGTAACTGTCTCCAGTCAAAGGTGTTTCTACATAATCTCATGTTAGTATTTGGGAATGTAATCCTTTGTCAAAATACAGAGATTTGGTTAACGGACACAACATTACCATATCATTTTGCAAGCGACTGTCAGTGTTAGATTCTCCCAGCACAAAAAGCAGTTTTCTGGTTGCTTCTGCAACATGCACAGCTAATTAAAGCTCTAATATGGCAGGAAATCACACAAGAATACACTGGTGCTGCTTCAGTGCTACACTGCAACTCATGGCCCAAGATTAACAGTGAGTGAGCAAGGTCCTGACTTGACCTAAGTGCACACTGAGTTCTAGCAAGCCCAGTCCACTGAACAGAACAGTGTATAAAAGCAGATGCCAGACTTTCTGGAGGTACTTATTTGACCACACACCTCATCATCATAGGCTCTGTGATAAGATCAGTCCACCTTATACCCCAAGTGACTTCTACAGCCCTCTTCTCAATCCCATACATGGGAAACCATCAACATCATACTCAGATGCTTGGTCCTACACATAGTCAATGAAATTTCAGGAACTAGTATCTGAGTCGTCTTTTTATCAGGTCTTGTGTGCTTCCTCTCTTCCCTGCACTGCACTTCTGTGACGCTTCCCAGCAAGAACAGGCTCTTCATACCACACAGTCTTTCTGGAATACGATTTGACAGAAGAGGGATGTTTGCAGCTCCAACCTCAACAGAATGGACTGTGTATGCAGGGTCTGTCTGCCCTGCTGGCACCATCAAGTAAGGAGCTCCTGCACAGGAAAAGTGGTTGTAGTTGCCAAGAAATGACTGGTGTAAAATGATGCCACAGCACGGCCTGAAACTGGACAGCTGCAGCTGTCTGAGGGGTATTCTGCGTATAAAAGAGGATCAGAAATAATGCCCAACCTTGTAAGGTTACAGGCAGAGAGATTTGGCTCCACTCTGCCTGGTTTAACATCAGGTCCCTCTGTGCTGAGTGCCTGGCAGTGCAGGGAGATCCTACAGACTGTGCTCTGAATCATTTCCGCTTCAGACTGATTGCTTTGCTATCTACAATCTGTTATCTACCCACCATAGGACTGACACACAACGTGCACCATGGGGTATGATTTCCAGAGCACTCGATCACACCAGGATGGCAAATTGTACTTCATCTGCAAACCAAAGGAGAAGTGATGTCAAGAAGAAGAGAAAGGACCAGCTCACAAAAGAACAGGAAATTCTCTTGCTCAAGCACCATAGATGTGTGTCAGATCTTTTTCTTTGTATTAACTCCTTCCAAAGCAGTACAAGGACAGAAAATGCAGAGATTGGTTTAGGTCACTTCCTTCTGTAGGAGTTATTTCCCTGCTCTGCCACATACTTCTGAAGAGAAATGAGTTTTCACCTACCCCTGTAGCTTTTTGCTTGGTGTAAGCATACTTCTCCCGGGTACCTCTTTCAAAACGGTAGGTTGGAGCAAAAGTGATCTCTTCTTCCTCTAAAACAGAGAGGTAGCTGTTACAGTGTGGCCCATTGAGAACCCTCATCTGGCTGAGACAGCCGCTGCTCTGTATACTCTGCCCCATATCGAGTCTGGCAGAGAAAGTCAATAGAAATGGGAGAAGAACCTGCCAACAAACTCAGAATCTTACCAAACTGCAGAAACACCTTTTGGTCCTTTCTCTCTATGAGAAGCTGGTCAAAGGCCAGCAGCTCCGGATACTGCTGCTGCCTGATCTTCTGGATAATATTCTCTGCTTCCTGCCAACAGGGAAACAGCAGAGCTGCAGATGATGCAAAACCTCCTTATAAATACTCCCTTCACTGGGGAGCTGGCAAGTGCTTCTGAACTGGTTCACAGAGCCGTACCCCCTGCCACTTCCCCACTGCTCCCTTCACTGAAAGGCCCCAGTCTTTGCGTGACCAAACATTTGTCTATCAAAACACGCATCAAAATGCCCACACATCCCCCACGCAAGCACACACACAACCAGATGCACATCAACACCAGGCTGGCTGTTGTCTCCCACCCACTGAAACCTATCCAGTATTTATTATGGCTTGCCTGTTTCTGAAGGCCGGTTCTGAGCCATTAAAAGCTAACCAAACAGTGCAGAAAGGCAGTCTCTGGATTAAGCTGTTCAGGGACAGATGCTTACTCACAGTGGGAAGGAGAGCTGGGAGTTTGGGGAAGTGATGCTGCATGGAGCAGCAGAGTGTGCCAGATGGCATTCCTTGGTCCAT
>NW_009932092.1:19792-36861 GCF_000696875.1 Nestor notabilis
GAGGGCAAAGGGGATTTCCTTTCCTCTCACAACTGGTGTCACACTCGTGCCCTGGGGATCCTTTCTGCCTCCCCTCTTTCTGCCACTGTCTCTGCCCTGTTGCCTTAGATTGGGAAAAGAGAGTGCTTCTATGGCAACACAGTATTTTCTCTCTCCAGGGATTCATGCAGTGTCCCTAACCGTTGGGGGCTGCTCCACGCGGTAGTTCAAGTCTCCCAGCCAGAAGAGATGAGTAAAGCGATGAGTGATGTTAAATGGACTCAGTTTCTTATCTCCCAGTGTCAGGAAGCGCAGGATGCTCGTGTAGTTCTGGTTGCGTCTGTCAAGACAAGAAACATCTGCCTGACAAACTAAATTGCCACACGGTTTCTAAGTGCCTGGGCTGGCACAGACTGATGCTTTACCAGGCAGGAACCAATCTGGCTCAACATCTAGAGGACAGCACATCAGCAGCTGAGAACTTGCCACCCCTGTCTGGCACTGCACCTCAGCAGACAGGCCCAGGTGACACGCTCAGTGTCTCCCAACCTACTTCATGCAACCAGTAACACAGCACAGCTCATGCTGCAGCTTGTACAGTGTGTGTCTGGTGAGCTGGGGGCAGCCTGCTCTGAGGAGGGGGCAGTGGCATCGAGGGTGGCTCTTTGGGTGTCAGTCTGTTTCCACCTGAATTGAAAAGCTGGAAAGCTGTCCTAAAGCCACTTTGGTTGCCTCTTGGGGCTGTGCTTTTCTGAACTGCATGTGCCAGAAACCAAGCATTAGATTGTTGCCTTCAGATTTCAGCAGCAAACATTCCTAGATTTTGGCAGCTATTCCAGGCCCTGGGGAACCCTTCCATAGAGGTTAACTCCATCAGTGGCAAAGACCCTGTGCAGAAATTCCACATCATCTCTCTTCTGGGTCCTGGACTGGAAAAGACAGCAAAGCCAACCTCTCCATTTCAAGACCTCTTTGCTTTCAAAACCACTCCTTCCAACTGCTTCAGCTCCTCCCAGCGTGGGCACATATCTCCCACCAATGTTAGGATCTTTGCCTTCAATTCCATGCAGCACAGAACCTGCCTAGACCATGAAAACTCATTTCACAGCTGGGAACAGAGAATTAGCCACCGTGGAGATATTTCTGTGCCTCACAGCTCCCTCTTGGTATTCCTGACAGCAGGCTCTGCCCAGCAGGATCTGTGCCTCAGGGTGCACCACAGCTCCCGTGCTTGCAGCACTGCCCACAGTGAGGAGGCAGACAGTACCCTTCAGCACATTATTCTGGGATGGGAAAAACCGTCCCACATTTCTCCAAAATACTGTAGATCAGGGAACTGTTTTCCTCATGTACTGGGCTTGCAAGGCATTTACTCTTGGCTCTGAAGCTATTTTGCTGTCCATTTCACCTGTGCCCGTGTGGTAAGGCTATATGGAAGTCCCTCGTTTAAATGATGACAAAGCGAGCAGTGTCTTTAGCACAGGTTGCCCTCCCAGGAGACATTTAATCATTTTTTATGGTTAGAAAAACATGCTCTGACTATCTGGTGGGCTCTCCTTCCACACATGGCCCAGAGAATTTCACCATCCATTTTAGATGGTCAACATCCATTTTAGAGAGGGGAGGATGTATCTTACCTGTGTTTCTTTTCACTTCCTGAAGTCAAATGGCTGTTAACAAACCCAAAGGAGGTTCCATTAAACATGAATGACACCCCCACAGCTCCTTTATTACCTGGAAAAAGATAAGTGAAAAATGTCAAGAAATCAATCCACCTCCAGGCTGAGTCTAGCAAAGATAATAAAGCACCTAGTACATCTTAAGTGAAGTAGAGGATGGAGAAAAGAAATCAGTTAACTTCATCAGCACAGAAAGAATTAGTGCATACAGCACAGATTGTGGTATCAAATTTTCTAAGGATGCTAAAAAAAAGATTAGTTGAACGGAAATAAGTGCAATTTCCTTGTGAAACCCAAGGAAAAGCAATCCAATATCCAGTCAAAGGTGTTTGCTGGGAATATAAATATATATGTGCTAAGTATACACACAAATAGATTTCCTTTTTTACAGGGTAACCTATAATCAGTGCTAGTGGGACATAATTTTAGCAACACTAGTGTCACATAAATGCAGTCAAAGGAGTCTTGTGGAGAAAGAGCTGTTCCATTTCAAGGACAGTATGGGCATGGACTGAGCAGATCTCAGTCCTTTGGACAAGACCAGGTCTGTTCCTCACCCAGTGTGTTTGCGATGCCTGTCTTCACGTTGTCTGTGCAGATGTGGCTGATGCGGTTCTCATGTTCTGGCTTGGCCAGTACAACAATCCTGATGTTCCAGAGGGTATGGATTGCTATCTGCAGGGATGGGAAGGTTAGAGGTTGTATTTCTTCATGTGCCTGCAGAGCTGCGCTGCAGCTGCCCTGACTCTTTCTGTAGTACTTCTCCTACACGAATTTTCTTCCTATGCTTAGGATATGCTTTCAGTCATTTTAATCAAAGGTGGGAGGAAGGACCTAGCTATTTTCTAGTGCTATTTTCTAGTTAATCATTGAATTGCCTTGCTTGCACAGAATAGTTTTCTAACCACCATGAGAGTCGTAAGTCCTGTTCTCTTGTGGCCTTCCAGATATGCTTAGATTGGTTTCTTGACATCACTAAAACTCGGGAATGTCTGAATGTGGTCTTGATAAGGTTCGGTTTCTATTATGATTATGCCTGTGTGCTGTTACATCTTACTCTAAGTGCAATAGCCTAGGGTGAAATCTAGGCTACAGCTGGCTCAGAAAATTTTACATTCTCTTCCTTTATGAAGGTCAAAATATCACCAGCACTTGACTCAAGTGCTCAGCATCTGCACCTTGCTCACAGACTGGAAGGTAGAGGAGCTCATGGCAGGATCCCTGCTTTGGCATGAGGGGTCACTGTCCATAGCAGTACACTCACATAGCCAGTTCCAGGGGAGGTACTTGTGGAGTCCACAGACAGATGCAGTTCACTCTTCCTCATCCAAATGCAATGACAATAAAGGGAGGGAATGGGAGGAGATGTAGGCAAAATGCTACTTATTCTGTCTCTTATTTGCACAGAATCTACTCTCCTCATACGCCTGAGCTATGTGCAATAGCTGGAATAACCTCTCACCACTTTGAAGCTGATACTGGTGATTTCCTGCAAGGATTGCCTCAGGGTCTCCAGCCATTCCTTCTCCCCTTGTGGATCTTCCTGTGTGCCAATCACATAGATATCATGAGGAATGTAGTCAGCAGTGTCATCACGGGTCTTCCCCTGCCCCTTGGAGAGAAACCAGGAGGTGATCTTCTTTGGGGGAGGTGCAGCACCTTTTATTAACAAAGCAAACACCAAAGTAAGTCAGAGAATGCTCTGTCAGACTGAGGATACAGACAATCCATGGGGACATAAACAATAGGCTTCACATGTACTCTGTCCTGTACCAGTTCCCTGTTAGCCAGGGCACACTATTCTAAGATGACAAAGATGTTAACCCCAACTGACTCACTGATGAGGGAGTGACTCTGCTTTGATCATCTTCCTGACTTTCATTAGTTTACCAAGGCCACGGCTGGCCAACTGTAAAGGTAAGGAGCTGTAGTCCTGGCCTGCCACTGCATTTACCTTACCCCTTAAGTACGAGTGAGCACAGACAGCTCATCTTACAGCAGTAGAATGCGTCTGTTCTCCCCAGATTGGAAAAATAACTTAAATTCCTCTGTCCTCAACTACACCCTGTCCCCCTCTCTAAATATTGCAGATACTCAGCTCTCTTCCCAGGCTGCACATGAACAGTCAGGTTCAGAAGCAGCTGACATGCAAGGTGGAGGATAGCATACACTGCTGCACCGGCTTCATGCTGGCCACAATTGCCTGTCATTGGAGGAATCCTTCAGTAACCATCAGGGACAGCTTTATGGTCCTTTGAATGGAACCATTAAAATTGTCAAACCATATGCAAGAATAAGCCTAGATACCAGCTCTTCCCCTGCACCACTAGAAGACAATCCTGGTGTACAGATTTGCTACAGAACAAACACAGTATCTTTCCTTCAGAGGACCATATGAGCCCATACCCATATTCCAAGTCCCAATGAAGATGGTGATCATATCAGGCTCTGGTTGCTCCGAGTGTTTATTCTTCATCTGCTGCAGAAGTTGGCAGAACCCTTCTCTCTTCTAGACAGAGAGGAGCAGAGACAATTAACAAGTTGCTTAACTCCTCCAACACAACATCTTGAAAAACTAGCTGAACCAGGAAATTCCCACCACACTTGAAGGACGTACTAGCTCCCCACTATCCTTGAACCTTCAAAGAGGCTGTGTTTCCTGTGGTATTTTCTTAGGCACTTAGCTTATGTATTACTTTAACAATTGCTGAGCTGGTCAGAAGAAAACCTAGGCTTCCCTCTTTGTCTGCATGAACTTCCTCAGATGACTCCTTGCCTCTTCTCACTGGTTGCTGATACTGTTCTCCTGCCGTAATGACAGCACCCAGGTATGATTGCCCTCTCCAGTATCTCCCTTTACACAGTACATGTGTTCATTTTCTGGATGCTTCCAGAACAAAAGAGGAATTTCATTTTTGCAAAGCCAACCACCATCCGTCAGCAGGTCCTCTTTCTGCCAAGGAATGCCCCTTGTACCACTCCCAGCCAGGTACCTGCTACCTGCTCCAGGCTGGTGGGAAGGAGACACTCTGTGTGTACCTTGGAATCAGAGAAAACATATTCCTTCCGCTGTGTTTTTTCTTTTTCTGTTTCCAGCACTATCACCAGTTTGTTCGGGACCTTCTGGGACTTGATCAGCTGCAAGACTAAACAGAGACTGGGTGTCATAAGCTGCAGTCACTGAGACTAGAATCCCACCAAAACTAACAGGACACTGTTCACAGGCTCAGGACTTACATGGTATTTTATGTCTGAGGCTCACTTTGCCCCATATAACTACATTTTAATGTTGCTTAATATAGTTTTCTATATGAATAGATTTGGACTCTGAAGTGAAGAGGACCCCCAAAACTCATTCTGCCTGAGCTCTTGTCCATACCAAGCCCTCCTGTCTGAAGTGAAGCCTTGGCTTCCTGCAGGTAATCTCTTTGTATCCTGAGCCAGCCTACATATATTCCTTCCTCACCTCTGAAGGAGGAGGTGAAACCTTATTTGGTGGTAAAGGTGGTTCCTCCCCATCTAAAATAGCAGCTAAGTAATTATGAACAACAGGAGGAGAAAGCCATGCATGGTAGCTAATCTTTTCAATCACTGCCAGCAACAGGTTGATTTTCTAGCAGGAAAGAGGCCAAGGGTATCATCTACCCTCTAATAAATCCATTTGGTTCAATCTCAGTGAGCTACCTGTCCAAAACACAACAGAAAAAAAGGGAAGTTGTCTGAATTGGGCCTTCCAAGACAAAATCAGCATTGCTCATCAGTAGAGATATTGATTCACATACAGAAAAAAAACCCAACAAAAACCAACCCAAAACCAAAGGGAAATTCAGTGAAAAATGTTTCTGAAACTGAGTATCTGGCTTTTTGCCACCAAGAATCATCACAGAAGTCAATATGTTCCTGCAGAAATTATTTTTCAAGTGACATTGCTTTTCAGTAGAAAATGGATCTATTGCAACTAGCTTTATAGGGAATCTTCTACCAAAACCTGCTCCCTGCTACCTCTGTCTGTATTTAGACCAAGAGGCCAGGTCTAAAACAATCTGTGTAAGTTGATTGCCCTGGTGTTGACTCCCTGCAGGCCCCTTTGTGGATAGGCAGTCTAGACTGACTGGATCCTTGCACAACATCCAGGACCTAGCAGAGGTATCTGCACTCTGGGCAAACCTTGCCCTCAGTGGGGCCAAAGGGAACCCCTCCCTCTCCATCACCCAAGGGACTTAGAGTCTAGCCCAGCATGTGTGACCTTAAGCATCTTACTTTTCTTGTGGGTATAAAACTTGTCTTCTGGACCATCCTTAGCTCTCTTGATAATCAGTTTTCCCATTTCCACATCAACCTTGAGATGTATTTTTGAGAAAATTCCTAGGGAGTCAGCCTTCACCTATTGGAAAACAGAGATTTTTCATAAGCAATCCACGCTTCAATCGTGTATTACAAATGCAACACCCTCCTGAATTCATGGACACATATCATCGTTCTGCCAATCTCACTAGACATCTCTGAAGCATTTGCATGGTGCTAAACAGCATCCAGGAATAGCTGTTATCTCTGTAGCAGCACAGCAAAGTTCTCAGGAACTGAGATACCAACAAAAACCTGCATTACTGCCCTTCCACGTTGTGATCAGCATTGTTAAAAAAGAACATTTACCTCAAAAGTGACAGGGGGGATGAGGGAGCGACGGTGTGTCGAGTCAGGACCCTCAATCAGCAGTGTTTTCACCTGCAAAAGAATTGATGTGTACAGTTGCATTTGGTGATTCTGCACTACATTGAGAGTAATGAAGTCAAAGCAAAGCAATCTTACTGTAGCAGAGGACTGCACTGATGATGAACAAGATGCATAACTAGAGGCAAAATACTACAAGGTAATATAAATAGCTTTAAAACTCTACCTTTTCTTCAATAGAAGACAGCAAAGAAATCAGCTGATTGAGTTTCAATACAATATTGACTGGACTAGCTTCACCGAGCATCTGATAACCACAACAGAAACAAAAAGAGAGAGATATGCAGTTACTAAACCACAGGGCATGGCCTGGGACTGCAGCAGTCTCACCCCAGAACACCTCACACACAGCAAGGAGCAGCACTGGTGCCTCTGCTACTCTAATCTGTAACAGCAGCCCAGGAGCACAGTCTGGCTCAACATGCAGAAGCATGGGAGGATGGAAGGATGAATTTGCAAACCTTGTCCATACGTTAAAGGCAGCTGGGCATGCAAGGGAGTCAGCTTGCTGCTGGGGACGGGTTTGCATGACCAGGTCCAGGGCTTAACATACAAAAATCCTGGACTTCTGGTTTTCTGGGCTACTGGCAGGAAGGAAGGTCATGGGGCTTAAGTGGGCTTTGGGGAAGGAAGGATTTGGCAGTGAAACATCCTGAAGTGAACTTTATGGAATAAGACGTGTGCAGTCCCAGCCCACAGGCTGAGAAAGGATGGGTAGATCGAAGTCCTCAGGATGTTCACTGCACTTTCCTCTGGGGCAGGAAGGGGGAGCACGCAGAGGGGACTATGGGATAAGTGAAACTGTGGGGATACAACTCACTGTGTGCCCTCTGCACTGCAGCCACAAAGGGGCTAGAGGGAACAGAAGTGACTGATCACCTGAATGCCACTGGACACTGCTGTGCTAGCAGAACCCTAGCCTCCCACAACGCTGACAGCCACCCGCACTCCTCTCTCTCCTCCTTTTCCCACCTCCCACCCGACTTACTTGTGAGCGCTGATGGATACCAGGGTGCAGCTGCTGCTCAAACACCTTCTGGATGGATTCCAGAGATGGGAGAGTCCTAGAGGCTTCACTGGGAACAGAGACACAGCAGAGGTCTAAGGCTGCACTCGGGTCCCTGGATAGATTAACACTTGGTCTCTTTGGACAGAGCCGTGCAGCTTAGGCTACAGGCATGCATTCACACTAGGCTTGTTCTCGCAAGTGTCATAGAATCACAGAATGGTTTGGGTTGGAAAGGACCTTAAGATCATCTAGTTCCAACCACCTGCCATGGGCAGGGACACCTCACACCAGACCATGTCACCGAAGACTCCATCCAGCCTGCCCTTGAACACTGCCAGTGGTGGAGCGCCACTATGACTATGCCAACCCACAGAACAAAGTGCACTCAGAAGTCTCAATGCCCAGCAAGGTTTGGTGCCCATGAAGGCTGCGGCAGCAGGAGCAGCTCAGTTTTGCAGAGGTCCTGTGCAGCTGCTGATGTTGATGCAGGATGCTGGGGACACTGCACAAAGAGGAAGCTCATTTTTAGATTTTCAGCTTACATGCCAAAGAGGGGCTGGACACAGCAAGGGAGTGGAAGAGCCAGCTTTTAATCTCCTGAACAGGAACCGTTCCTGGGTTATGGTGAGATTCCTTCAGCATTTCCCAATTAGATTCCACAGGATCTCATTTGTCAAAACACTGTTGTATGAATTTGGCACAGAAGCCATGCTGTGATAATGACAAGACTTATCAGGGAGAAAGCAGCCAGGGAGCACAGGTCAAAAGGAAGGTGGTGGTGGGGAGCAGCGCTGGGATGCTTGCATTGTGCCTAGTCAAGAGTGGATATTAATGATTTCCCTCACTTTCCTAAGCCTGAATGGACTGGATTTTATGCCCTGTTTGTTGGGGAAAGCGCTTCAAAGCAAAACTATGCCTGACTGTCTGAAGATTAGATATTTGTCTAGGTGCTGAGCCATGGATGATTAATTGCCTAAATTAAGGACTCAGGTTTGAAATGTCAGTCTGAAAGAAATTCAGACTGAAATGAAGATTCGGATGAAATGAAGACATGAAATGCCATGGAGCACACAGAAGGACAAGACCAAGAGTGCGGGATGTGTAGGCCATCTCTCGAAAACAGAGCAGCAGCTGCCTGAAGCACATCAGAAATGATTTCTTAGGGGAAAACTGCCCTCTGTTTACTGTACAGTGCAACATGTAGCACGCATGTGAGGATGGGGGAAGACCATGTGCAAGCGATAGAACTCAACAAAACCACAAAGTGGTTTTAATTGCACTTATAACTCCATTTGTTTTCTACTCATGACAGAACAAAACAAATAAATGTAGTGATCTTCACTGAAGTGTCAGAGGCCTGGTGTACACATACAAAGGCACAAGTGCTGGTATCAGGAGTGCTTGAAAAGCTGTCTTAAAGGCTCTATGTACAAATTATCCAGTGAGGGAGAATAAACAGAAGCATGCAGAGCAGAGATCAATGACCAAATCATGGCTTCAGACAGTAGTGGGCCGACTAGGCCAATATAAGTGGTTTTCACTTAAAGCTGGCAGGAAACTCTGAACAAAGTCCACTCGCATGGGTAGTCCCTGCTATGTGCTGCAGTGACACAAAGCTCTCCATGAATAAGCTTTCCAGCCCCTGGAGGATTCCCTGACTACAGAAACCCTTGTATGCCGATTTATTTTAGCAATGGATGCTTCACAAAAGTACACATCAGCCTTACAAGCCTTTGTTTTACTTCAGTTTTAGTATATGACCTGCCAGAGTGAACAGCCTCTCCCAAGAGTGGTTTTCCTGTTGTCCCCCAGGTTCTGGTAAGAAGATGTGACATGGTTGTCCTGACTCCCTTGGCCATAGTGGGCCCTAGAAGGTAGCAGCTCCCAGCAGAGTTAAAACGAGTTTTCAATGTCTCTAGTGCACACTGGGGTCTGTCCCTGCTAAATTAATCAGGGATCAATGGTGAGGAGGGTGAGGGTAAGAGATCTCAAACTCTGCCTCCCCAGTCTGCTGTGGCCCAGCAGTGCTTGAGCTTGTTGGTCAGAAATGGGTCCTGTGCCTGCCCATGGGTAATATGTGACCTGCAAAAGGCACAGACTGTTCACTAACAGTTGGCCCAACTCCTCTCCAAACCCAATGGTTCACTATAAGCTCTTTTCTTTTCCTAACCACTGAGCAGCTCCAGTATACATCCACTCTACCTTGCTAGCAATGGCAGCCAGTATTTACCCGTAGCCTGGTATCAAAATGCAGAAGTGAGTCAGACAAAGTCATCAGGATGCTCGTTTTTCACAGTGATGGCAGCGTGTCTGAGAGCAGCTCTGAAAGATGGCACAGCTGGGCTCTGGGAGGTTGGGAGAAGCCAGAACACAGCATCACAAAACCTCAGATTCACAGCAAATCAGTGTGGCTCACAAACAGCCGGGGTCAGCTCAGCCATAGCAAGTGTCCTCCTGCATGCTCTGTACCTTTGGCAGTGCCAGGAAATTCAAAGATGCTTCAGCTCAAGCTGTGCCTATTAACATTTCTTCTTGTCTGTTTGTTTAACCTATTCTCTAATATTGTGAAAATAATGAAATTGTTAAGAAAAAGAGGACAGCCACTGAGCAGCAGCCTAGGAATTACCTGTACATTCAGCTGGGATCTCTGTGAAGCTGAAGAAAGCTGAGGTAAATAAAAACTAAATTTAGGTAACACCACTGATTAAATTTGAGAGTTCAGAAATCTGATAAGGGAAGCTAAAACCCCAGCCAACCTTGGAGATTAAGACTGCAGAAAACAATAAGATACCCAAGCACCTGACTATTAGCCAGCTGAAGCTAAGCAAACAGTTTGGTTGGATGGTAGACATTCATGGGACAATCTGAACAGAGAGGAAGAGGTTGCTCAGAGAGGTCTGACTGGGACTGGAAGCAGGCTGCAGTTCTGGACCTTCGTGAAAAAACTGAGAAGGCAGCTTCATCTAACTGAAATACTACAGGTATGGGGAGAAAATCATGGGGAAGGGGTGGGAAGACCCTTTAACATTCTATTACCTAAAGGGGCTGACAAGGAAGCTGGAGAGAGGCTTCTAACAAGGGCCTGTAGAGACAGGATAAGGAGGAATGGCTTTAAACTGACAGAGGGGAGGTTTAGATTAGATACTAAGCAGAAGTTCTTCCCTGTGAGGGTGCTGAGGTGCTGGCACAGGGTGCCCAGAGAAGCTGTGGCTGCCCCATCCCTGGCAGTGTTCAAGGCCATGTTGGACACAGGGGCCTGGGGCAACCTGCTCTAGTGGAAGGTGTCCCTGCCCATGGCAGTGGGGGTGGGTCCTGATGATCTTCAAGGTCCCTTCCAACCCAAACCATTCTTTGATTCTATGATACTTGAGAGGATTCTGGATCTGTTGCATCTCCTTTCTTGCCATCCCATGTACATTTATGAGTAGGGATGTAAAACCCAGATAAGGTGAAGCAGACTAAATTGGACATGGAAAAAGCCAGCCTTCAACAGAACAGCAGTAGTGGAGGTATTTTCGTAACACAAAACTCTCACTTGTGATTTCATTAGATTTTAGTTTCCATTGTTCAGGTTTATTCTTAGCAAGCCACCTGGGTCTCCCCCTCTGCGGGTGTAAAGAAGCAAAACCTTCAAGCAGGGCACAGAGGAAGGGCAGCATTTTGCACAAACCCATCCTCAGTCACGCCAAGTGGCATGTCTGTGGGCAGGTGGCTTCTGGCAGAAGGAGCAGAGCTGCATATTCCTCCCCTTTACCTGGTAAAATGTGCACAATGACCACCACTTCAGAGGAGTAATCATGGTCCCAAGCAGATGAGCAGCTGACTCACTCCCTGCCTTTCTTCCATGGGTTAAAGCCAAGCAAATCAGTAATATACACACTCATTTTAACCCCTTTTTCAGCCTTGGTGAGCTCTAGGAGAACAAGATCAGGCCAGTAGCACTACCAGCCTCACTTATAAGTACACTGGAGAGAAGGATATTGCAAGCCACAGATAAAAGTGTGGAAGTATGTGTCCTCTGCATTAGAGTGCTCTAAGATCACTGCAGAAGTATGCATTTACTTCCTCTTTTGCTTACAAGCAGCAAGTGGGGGTGGAATCACATCCTTCCACCAGAGAAAGAGGGAGCTCTGCAAGGTTTTAGTTCCCTATTGGAGTTTACCTATTTGGGACCTGGAAGGTCTGTAAATAGCAACGGTAAAATCTGTAGAGTTGAGGTTTGTTTCTCTTTTCATTTGAGCTGGACCTCGTTGACATCACTGGAATCACCCCAGGTTCACAGTGCATTAGTGGGAAGGAAAATCAGTGTTTAAAACGTAGCTATACACCAGTATGTACTTGTTTCCATAAACGACTCTTGCTTGACAATTCTGTGGGTGTCATTTATGTATTACCAAATTATGCAGTTAATCATTAGTGCATTTTTTGTTTTGTTTCTTTCTAAACAAACCCTAAAAAAACAATACTCCACTGACTGAAACCGCCTACAGGGGAACTTCACTGTCAGAGCTGTCTCTTTTATATAGATTTCACATCTTTGGACCAGAATCACGGGTCATGAGATCTAAATATAATGTTTTTGAGGGTAAGCCAATTTCCTATGCCAGAAATACAGGTTCTGAATGCATGCACGTGGAACCTGTGTTAGACTACAGTGTTACAACATTATACTCTGAAAAACAGCCTCCAGTTACCTGAAAAGTCCTTTGCAAAGAAGTGCAAGTAGTTTCTTCAGTTGAGGAAGGTTGCTTGAGCCAGTCTGAACCATCTCAAAGTCACTGATGATGTGAACTCGCAGGTAATCCTGGATGAGCTTAAGATGCTCATCAGAGACACTGTGAAACAAATAGATAGGTCAAAAGCCAGCTCTTCTCTCTGCTCCCACATATCAGACAGCTTCATTATTTTTCTGAAACTTCCACTGCTTGCATGGACAGATGGGGAGCTGTTTGCCTTGGACTTCAGTGTAAATATGCACTTCTCAGAACTGAACCATGGATTCCCCACCACACTCTTGACACCTTCTCCTCTTCCTCCTTCTCCATCCCAAATCCTCTCCTCTGTGACTGCTGAGCTGCCATGTGATACCCAGCTCTGTCAAAACCATTAGCCTTGGCAGGTAAAGCCAGGCTGCTGTGAGGTTGCTAATAGCAGCTCAGGCGTTCTGGGGAGATGAGAACTCCCTTTCACCTCACCAAGTCCCACTTTGAAGGTTTTATTCCAAACAATTCAAAACTGACTTAGCGGGCCTGAGACCACAGAGCTGTATGGGATGCTCTCCTCCTCCCTGTCTCTGTGGTGCCTGGACTCCAGCACCATGGGGAAGGATGAACCAGGCAGACTGTATGTGCTGTCTCATGCCTTGATAAATGCAGGAGGTCCCAGCTAGCTTTGATGATGCAGATGAAATGGCGCAGGCAGCTGATGAGCTGCTGCACAGGCCCTGTGCTGCCATGCACAACCACTGTTTGCTCAGAGCCTCTCACTGCCCTGCCAGCAGGCATGCCTTCTGACTCTGTTTTCATTTTATTTTTAAATCTAGTCATTAAATGTCATGTGGCTTCCTCTAAGACTTCAGTGCATGTCCAGATTTGACAGCAGGTGTGACAATGTGAGTCAGACCTGTAGCTGCAGTAAATCAGTGAGTACCTGCAAACCCACACACAAGTTCATTCTTTCTGATGACTTTCTGACCCAATCTGTAGTTTAGGCAAATGGCTAATACACCAAGTTCTCCCAGATAATACCATTCTTTACATTAGAAAACTATACCTCAGTGGAGAAAGTCTATTGGTGGTTTTAACACCTCCAAAAAGTATTTTTTCTAGATGACAGCTGGACAGTAAAGAGTAGCCAAGCACTGTAGATCTCATTCTGTTCTGTATGAATCAAATAGGTCCTCAGCTGCCCCAAACAGAGAGGCCCAGAAAGCACAGAGCTGGGCTGAAGGCTGATTCTGCAGCCCTGTGAGTTGCCATCCTCACCTGCTTGTGTCCTGGTGCTGCAGCCGCTGGAGTAGTGTCTCAGAAAGGGACAATTTATTAACATCTGCCACCTTGGAGTTCTCAGGGAGAGGAGATACCTCCTTTGTCTCACTGCTCGGCAATGACATGAGGATGTTGCGCAGGGGTAGGATAGGAGGCGTGGGTACCAGGTCTGGCAAGGAGGAAGGGAAAGGCACAGTCACCCCAGCATGGCAGTTCGACGCCCTCACTCATAGGCAGGGCAGAGTCTGCACCACAGTGGCAGTCACTGCAGGCACCATCTGTTCTGAAGGGCCTCTGATTTCAGAGCTGGAAAGCTCAGGGCTTGATACTGGCCCAGCCCTGTTCTCAGGGATGTCAGTGGTGTGAGACCAGCGGGCTGAGCTGTCAGGCTCGGACTTCATGTACAGGCAGCGTATGCCTCTGCCTGACAGTGTAACCTCATCCGAGTCAGTTTGACTCTCCCATCTGCACAGCCACTACGAAGGTTAATTAGTTACTTTGAATATAATGCTTAGAGAACATAGATGTACCTCATCCATATCATTACCAGATCTGCCGCTGGGGCAGAATGGATGGAGGGGCAGCAGAATGAATGGAAAGAGCACTAGAAGCTAAAGTAAGCAAACACAGATAGAGAATATAGAACCCATATCCAACAGAGGGCCTGAGTATCCTGCTTTGTCTTTGAGGGCATCAAGTTGGAAGTACAAAGGGTTTTCCTGCTCTGTAATCCTGTTGCTCAGCATACTCCCGCCTCCTGGGAAAAGAGTGGGTTCATCTTCACTTACCCTAACCATGGTTGCCTTTCTTTTCATAGCAATTGCTCCAACACTTTGTTACATTTGTCATATATAGCTGGTTGACTTGTGAGATTTTGTTTGGTTATTTCCTAATGGTGACATTTTCATTACAAAAAGACACTTAAAACTGATTCATTGCTCCTGGGCAGAAGCTGTGATTCACAGAGCCACTGCAGCACTGAACAACAGCACAGCTGGGTTGTGCATCTGCATGGTACTCATCTTCCACCTCTGCAAGTCTATGTGTAAGATGGCCAGGCATCTATCAGCCTTAACATGTCTCCACCACGATGACACCAAAGTGCCTTAACAAAATTAAATCCTGGACATGAACAGCCCAGCCCCAGTGCTAGTACCTCGTCATCTAAAGGCTCTCAGTCTTGGCTAGAATGACATTCCCTGCTGCCCTCCTCTCTGTGTATTATTTTTGCTGTAGTTCCCTCCTCCACCATGAAAGCTGGAGACTCAGAGCAGCTGGCCAGGAACCAGGAACATCTTTCCTGAGCAGCTTTGCAAAATCTTGTTCTGTTTCTTCAAGAGAATTGCACACCAAAATCTTCCAGCTCCTATTAGACATCCATTGGATGGCATTAATGTACATGGGCACATCAATCTGCTTTAGTGCACATGCCTATCTGCCTGTCGCAGGGACTACATCCCTCAGACAAGTTTTGTTGTAATGCTCATCATTTCCGGACAGACGTCAGAAAGGACAGGAAGGATGGCTCTGTGGGCATGACCTTCCCCTGGGGTTAAGGAGAACAATGACAGATCCAAGAGATGATCCAGGAAAAATCTGAGGAACGATCCAAGACCAGCGAGTGTCAGGAACCCATGGTAACATTTCATATAAAATAGTTGGGACACCTCGTCATCATACATCTTTCCTTTATACATAGAGTTAGGCTGTCTGCCACTGCAGGATCTGCACTCTCAGGTTATGGCTATTAGAAATGCCCTCCAAATCAGAGCAGATAAGGTGGCCTGAGTTTCAGATGAACCAAGATCTGCAGCAGCTGCAGAGAGATGTGCAGGTCCTAGTCTCTAGGGGAGCATCACTGCTGCTGAGATAGTGACCCTACCAATGCAGTGCAGGGAGAAGGGTGTAGACACGTGTGAGATAGCTGAACATAAACCAGCTTGAATCCAGAGGAAGGACAACAGATTAGTCAGCCCCGCATCTGACAGAATATACTTCTGCAAAGAACCTCAATATATTCCCTCAGGTGAGCTAAACAGATGCTCCAGATGCAGTACCACCCCAGAGCCATGAGGACTCACTGCCTTAAAGTCTTGCCAGCTCAGGTCTCTCTATACCCTGCTCCATTTTATTGCATGACATGCTGTAATCTCCCTGCCTGCTCTGTGTATATCCAGTCCAGAGGAAGTGTCAGGAGTCAGTATCACCAAGTCACGTCATGGGTTTCTTACCAGCATCCTCCTCTGGTTCATCTGCAGCCTCCTCCTCTTCCCGCAACACTGGATATTTGAGATGCCATACGAGACCCATGTTCTCCTTCTTGTAAAATTCTATCAGTTCCTCCAGGTTCTCAAAATACTTCACAGGAACACCCTCCGATGCCTGAAACAAAACACAGAGGTTGTCATGGTATGGGACTTCCTACCACAGAAACAATGCTCCTCACAGAAGGAAAAACAAAGTCATAGAGAAAACCCCACCACTGTTGTAGTCAGCCAGCCCAGCTCTCAGTGCCCATCTGACCACAGGCTCTATGCATAAGGACTCCTGCAGTACAAACAGAAACAGATCTACACACACACAGAGTCAGCAAAAATGGTGACCTCAAAGATTCACTGAAGCCATACGGAAGAGCTCTCTTGTTTGATTCAGTGTGCTTGGCTTCAAAGCAAAAGAAGACTTTAAAAACAAAGAATTCTCCTGGATTAGTTTTTGCATTCCCTCTTTTAATGAGTACAAAACCCCTGGACTATATTATATTTTGTGGTATCCAGGAAGAATTTTTCCTTGAAACTGCAAGTTAAATACATCTAAAGCTGGATATTAGCATCCCTTCCAGGATTCAAAGGCTCAGAACTAGGCTCAAGTCAAACAAGCTAGCAAGGTACTGTCACTGAGAAAGCTGAGGCTCCGGATGCAGCCAGGACTGTGAATGCATCAGGCATGACACTGAGTTTGCCAACTGAATTTTAACTGTGACTAAACCTGATTCTGGCACAGCCCTGGCCGCTAATCTCAGGAAATGGATACTTGCAGAGGGCAAACACAGGGATTAAGTTTATAGAGGTCTTCAGAGGTAAAGCTTTAGAGCAGTTATATCTACACACTGGTGCAAATGGTAAATCTGCTGGATTCACCGGGCAGGAAGAGCTGCCACCCATGCAGCCCTGCCCCACTGCTTCAACCATGGGCCCTACCAAAGACAGGTAAATGATTTGTCATGGCTCAGCACAGACCTCCTGACCGAAACAAAGAGCTCTGCATTACCTCCAGAACTGCACTTTAGTACTGCCCAAAGCCACAGGAACATGGGACCAAAGCTCTGATTACTCTTCCCAGGGCATGCTCTTGCTGGTAGGATACAAGGTTTTCCCGAGAAACCAACCCAACAAAGCCCTGTCTACACAGGCAGCAAAACATAAAGGACCCAAGACAGAACAGTCCAGAGTAGATGCTTTCCAGCCCCATGAAACTGTTGCTCTTGACTTAAAAGATTAACACTGGGAGCTGTTCACAACCCAGGACAGCAACAGTGGGCAAGCAAAAGGAAGACCTGATGACCCTCATGGCAGGCTTGACTTGCACTCTTTTACACGCCTAAAGATAGATTTTGCATGGGAAATATTGTTAGCTAATAACAACAATTAATAATTTGTAATAATTAATTATAATATAATATATAAT
>NW_009932093.1:0-1374 GCF_000696875.1 Nestor notabilis
ACTGCTGTAGCTGAACCCAGGACACTGGGAATCAGAATGGACTAAGTCTTGTTGTTGAAGAAGCTGGATAAGAAACAGTTAAAAATGAAAAAAAATGCAACCAACCCCCAAACCCATCCAACTTCATCATACATTACCCTTATGCAAAGACTTCCTATCAGTATAGCCCAGCATCAGCTGTTGTGCAAAAAAAGTGCTATTCCTTTATCAATAATCCCAACAGTAACACCAACTCAAAACCTCTTTGGAAAATAAACACATATATTATGTAAGGCTCAGATAACATAGCAGTGCTTAAGCCAATGCAAGTTTCTGAAGTGTGTACAGAACTAGAGATGCTAGCAAAATACTTTAAAACACTTTTCTGTCTGTTAGTTTTGAACTAAATCCGTTGCCACAGATGTTTCTGAAAGGTAGTCTTTAATTTTAGTTAAACTTTTACACAAAAAAAATTAATTAAAATGATATTAATAAAAATTTTGTGAAAATATTTGAGGCAAATTTATTCTCCCTTTTCTGCTGAAAGTTTCAGTCAACAAACACCCCAACTTATAAATGCATGAAAAACTCTTCTGTGACAAGCTTTGATTAATTTTATGAAGGGACTAAAGTTTGCAGATGAATTGTAAGAAACCTAGTTTCTGTGCATGAAAGAGACTTGAAGGAAACGGTGCCTCAAATGTATTTTCTCACTCTTCTTTATGCATCGGTAACTTTGAAACTCAAAACTGGTTTCAGTTTTATCCCACCATAGAGACTACTTTCTGTGGTCTCTCATAGGAGCACATTATTAACTACAGATTAAATTTTAAGGAGTGGTAAAACAACCTGTGTCATGAAAGTCTGTCCTCTTCAGGAGTAAGGAGCCTGCACTGACACCAAGATATTAAAAGAAACACGATAATTAATCATTGGAGACTAGGTACTAATCAGATTATATTGTCAGATCCCATTTTCTAATCACAAGAAACTGTGATGGAAAGAAACCCAGAACACATTTTCTAATTTTTACTTGCAGAAGTTGCTGTGGAAGGCACTGAAACACAACAAAATGTGCTAAGATACAAAATAATCTAGAATTAAAGGGTTTATGTGAAGTATGAGAAATATATAGAGAATATAGGTTCACCTTAAGAATCTGGATGTGCACAAGTCCATGGGACCGGATGGAATCCATCCATGGGTCCTGAAGGGGTTGGCGAATGAAGTTGCTAAGCCACTGTCCATCATATTTGAAAAATCATGGCAGTCAGGTGAAGTTCCTGATGACTGGAAAAAGGGAAATATAACCCCCATTTTCAAGAAGGGGAAGGTGGAATACCCGGGGAACTACAGAGCAGTCTGTCTTACCTCTGTGCCTGGCAAAATCTTGGA
>NW_009932094.1:0-2980 GCF_000696875.1 Nestor notabilis
TGCCGGCTGGGCTTGAACCACGACAATGTGGCTCTCCAGAGTGCTGTGTATGAGTGTCCTTGGCTACACCTATATTACTTTGGTAGGTATAACCACATCTGGGTTCACATTTGCTGTGTTATGAACCTGGATGATACCTGTGAATACCTTTAGCATATAGAAAGTTTGACATGGAAACAGAGCAGAGATTGAGAACTGAGATAACATCCTTTGATGAACAAGAAGTATCTATAAAGTATGTTTCTCGAACCCTTGTCAATACCCACAAGTATGATATTTTTTTCAGTGTCAACTAGAGTGTATTTTTATTTCTTTTTCAAACCATTTGCTTGTGCTTTGTTTACCTGTATGCCACAGCTTTTCATTTCTTATGTGAGTCAATTGTGATATATTTCCTTTCTTGATTTGGAAAAGTAGTTTGTATCTCTGAAAATGTGGCTCTATGTCAATATTTGGGGTATTTTCACCAAATAATTTTTGACATAAAGTCAAATCTGGTATTCGTTTTACTAGTGTTACATAAAAAAGTTGGTTTTGTGTTTTGGTTTTTTTTCTGCTTGCATTGATGATACTTATCACAGAACATTATATGTAAATTACATCATATATAAATCAGTCTTGCTACGGACAAATGAAACGCATTGACTTGAATACTTTTCCAAACCTCCCTAAAACTGGTGTGAAAAAAAATACTGATTTTCAATAATATTGGCCAAAGTTTAAGCTATCTGGAATGTTTCCTTGAAGCAGAAGGCCGAAGTTTATTGTGATTTTGCAGTCAGCTTCCTGATTCTGAATGTAATTATTATGGATTCAATTGTGCCTCTCAGGTTAGAAAGGACTATTGGTCAGGAACAAAGAACACTAAAATTAAAATTTATTTTGGGAATGCAGAAATATGGAAAACGGGTAAAGTATCAAATATAATTGGATTGCTATGTGTATTGAATCTTTTCTTGGAATTGTGCAGGAATAACTTCAACTATAAATTATTCACTTCTCCTTCTATGATATACCTCTATGTTAAGGACCCTACTATCCTGGCACCTTGAGGAGATTCTTGGAAACGGAAGTATTCTTGGAAAGAATATTTTTGGGAATAATCTGGTGAATAAAATTTTTCTTTAACTTGTATTTGACAGTCCCGAGCTTTTACAAACTTCCAACAGTTTTAACCGAGAGTTCAGTCTTTTCAAGCACTGAGCAATTGTTGGCATTTGAAGGTCTCTTTTTCCAAATCTTTCCTTATTCAAGTTCCATCATGTTTGTTTAGTGCTAATAATAATAAAGATGGAAAGTTTGGCTCGGAGAATAGCCGTATGGATGTGTGGTTTTCTTAGTCCTCAGAGCTTTGGAAATAAGTGGTCATTCTGAGTCACTAGTTTGTCAGGGTAGGTTTGTCAAAAGACCCCTGTAAGGAAATGTTCTGCAATAACTATAGTAGTTGCCCATACTCCCTACCTATTGCATTACTTTTTACATCTATGTGACACTATGTAGAGGTCCAGAAACCTGAAGTATTGTGCACAGGAATCATAAGACATCTAGTACTTTCACTATAAGCTGTGGTATACGTACTGCTACTATTTTTAAGAGTGTCAAAGTGGGTGGTAGTGTCATAATTAACTGTGTTCTGAGCATAAGTCTGAGATTGTTTTTAATTATACAGTGTGCCATCTTATCTAGAGTAAGCTAATGTTGTATTAAACTAACTGGAATTAAATTGCTCTATTTAAGCTCTTTCTAATTTAAAGGGTGCATTTTGGAAATACTCTTCAAAACTGAGCTAATTAGCTGGGATTACCTATTTAAGTGGTGTACAAAAAAGCATGAAATTTGTCCAAAATATATTAAAAATAATTCAATCTATAAAAAATGTGAGTTTTGCTATGATTGCTTGTGCAGAATATTTTATAGTCAAATTACTTTATAAAGCAAATTATTGGTCTTTTATATACTTACAGGAAGCTGCTCATCTAATTCTAAAAATAAAGTTGATCATTAGTACTGCACTGTGATCCTTACTCAGAAAAAAACAAAACCCAAAACCAACCAAAAAACCCACAACCTTTTTTTCCCCAAAAAATTTCCTTTCTATTTATAACTGGATTCACATTCAAGAAAGCTCTTTGAAAATATCGCTGAAATTCTTTCTTTGGTTTATTTTTCCTTTCATGAATCCCAGCTGCAAACCTGTTTCAGATAAGAAGTGACTATAGTAACATCATGTTCATCTGGTTTATCTTTAATACGCTACTGAAAATCCTGAAGTTCTAATATTTCGGGGCTTGCAATATGAATCATCTAATAGAGTTTCATAAGCATCTGCTAGCTCTTTAGGTCCCCATATCTGTCAGAGAGCAGCAAGGGCCAGCTGCTCCCTAAGGGGTAGAGAGAGGTCACCCAAGACAACCCTGCCAGGAGGGGTTCAAATGGGGCTGGACTGAAATGGGTCAATGAAATGGGGAAAGCTCCAGGGAGGCTGGGCAGGGCCAGTAAGGGCTCATGGTGTCCCCATGGCCCTAAGGGTTTCCCTTTGTAATACTTTAGTTAGTAGTATTTTGTTATTATTAAAAGCTCTATGTATCTGTAAGAATGTTCTTACTATGTTTTGTTATGTACAGTGTAATATTTGAAATGGCATCACAAATTATTTACTACCTCTTTTCTGAAGACCACATTTACATAGCAGTGCAGAAATAGAAGGTTCAAGTGGTCTGTTAATGGGAAGGTGTGTATATATATTCTACTATGCTTCATATAAAATCACATCTGTTTTTTTAAGAAATTATTAACGAATTAGTAACATCAAAGATATTCCTGTGTCAATGTGTCATGCATCAGATATAAAGAATTATATGTCAGTAAATTAGGAGAAATTGTATTTGAAATGAAAACTTCTTACTCTGATACACATGATCGTTAAGGGAGGGAGAAAACCACAGAAAGTAGCATCTCTGTCCTGGGTTCAGCTACAGCA
>NW_009932095.1:0-3496 GCF_000696875.1 Nestor notabilis
TGTGGCCATCCAGCCAGTTCTTTATCCACCATGCCGGTCATGACCAGCTCCAGCAGGGACCACATAGACATGGCTGAGTCCTTTGGCCAAGCTGGTAGTACCTCTATGAAAACACACATAGGAAGTGTCCCATTCTTACCAAAACCCCCAGACTGATGAAGGAGGAGGGAACAAAAACAATGTGAAATGGGAGAGGGAACACTGAGGTCAAACCAGGGAGAGTGGTCGAGCAGCTGTGGGGGGAGTTTGCTCCTCAGCCAGGATTAACCCACCATATCTCCCCACTCTTCTGTTCCACTAGTTCTTAGGGAACATATTAGAGTAGAAATTCCTGAGTGACAAAATGGCCGAGGTGAAAGGGGATCTGTGGATATTGTGTAGCCCAATCCCTCTGCTCAGAGAGGGTTGTTCAGGGCTGTGTCCAGTTGGCTTCTGAGTATCTGCAACGATGGAAACTCTACAGCTGCTCTGGGCAACATGTGCCAGTGCTTCGTCACCCTCACGGTACAGACATTTTCCTTATGTTCTAGTGAGATTTTGTGTATTTCAGTTTGTGCCTATTGCCTCTTGTCTTACCACTGGGCACCACTGGGAAGAACCTGTCTTCTTTACTCCCATCCATCAGGTATTTTAAAACATTGGTAGGATCCCCACTGAGCCTTCTCTTCTCCAGGCCAAGCAGTCCCTGCTCTCTCAGCCTCCTTTCATATGAGAGGTGCTCCAAGCCCTCTTGAGCGGTTAACACTTTTGTGGCCCTTTGCTGGACTTCCTCCAGCATGCTCATGTTGCTCTTGCACTGAGGAGCCCAGCACTAGGAGGTAGTGCTGCAGATGCTTCTCAACAGTGCTGAGTAGAGTGGAGGGATCACATCTCCCAACATTTCTGCGATGTTTCCAGCTGGGCAGGCCCCAGCCTATCCTGGGGGGTGTGTGTGTGTCTGTTCCTCCCAGGTAGGGGATTTGGCCTTTTCCTTTGTTTTACAAAGCTCTTGTCAGCTCACTTCTCCAGCTTGGCAGCATCCCTCTGATTGGCAGCACACTCATCTGGTTTATCAACCACTCCTCCCAGTTTTGTATCATCTGCAATTTGCATAAATGTGCACAAATTACCTTGCTGCATCTGAGTTGATACTTTCAGCATGTTTCCCATAGTAACCTCAGTGCACAAAGATTTGATGTGCATCATTTCTAGGCTTCACAGTGTGAATGTTTCACATATATCATTCTTGTCTCTAATTTCCAAAACAGAGTTTGAGGGAAACCATAGAATCACAGGCTGGGTTGGGTTGGAAAGCACTCTAAAGCTCCTCTAGTTCCAACCCCCTGCCAGGGGCAGGGGACACCTTCCACTAGAGCAGGTTGCTCCAAACCCCTGTGTCCAACCTGGCCTTGAACACTGCCAGGGATGGGGCAGCCACAAAATAATGAAAGGAATAGTTTCTCAAAAAGTGTTCTAATACATTCTACTAATACAGTGTGCAAGAAGTTTCTTTAATCTCTCCTGTAACAGCAAATTATTACTCCTTTGTTGTTCAGTGGATTATTCCAGGTGAAAATGTGCACAGCTTAAAATGAAGACTTTTAATTTTATTTTTTTTTCTGAAAATAAGCACCATGTGAGGCTGATTGTTTCTCTCCCAGTCTGAGTGTCCTCTGTGTGTCAGCTAGAGAGAAGGAGCAGTTCAGGGAATGTATTCCTATGGAAGATGACTTGGGTCAGCCAAGGGTAAAGCTACAGTTTTACAGCTGTAGTCAGGAATGCTCACAGTTCAATCCACAAAAGTTTTGCTTAGTTGCAAATCTCAGTACTGCACTGCAGCGAGCATGGAGTGCCTGCAGACCTTAAGCCTTCATGGTGGCATAGATTGGAGCATCCTGCGTGCTGAAGGTTCCTATTTACTGGAAGATAAACAAGGCAGGGGAAGTTTTGATCCTGAGATGCTATACAGATTATAATTTTCTCCTTTGATGTGATATGATACTTGGAGATTCAGGGCAACAGTGCTCTTGAGATGTGAATAGGAAGAAGTGTTACACTGGTAAGTGCAAAGCAGACCAGTAGCAGTTGTTCCTACAAAATGAGATTCTGCAGAAGACACGACTAAAAGGACAGTTAATGGCTGTTCTTACAAAGGGATGGCTGCATGCAACTCCTCTGAGAAAATACATCATGAACTTCATAACTATTGCAACAGGTTATGTAGTGAAAGCTATCCTCCCAGGGAATTCGGCTTCTTTTGTAAGAGTAGGGATGAAAATTACTCTGGCAAAAGTAAGAGATCTTGTCTGCTGTAAGAGATTATCTGCTTTCTGTAAGTTTACATTGTTTTTACTTGGGCAATCTTTAAGTATAGCCATATTAATGAAGGCAATAGCATGTTTGGGGAAACACATACTGCTATTATGGCATAGAAAATAGCAGGCATAATAACATTGTCACATTACATTAGTATAGAAATGTTCTGTGCCAAATTACAGGACAGCTTCAACACTGTCTGTCACTGTAAGGGACTAATGTAATGGTGGTGTACTTGTGATAGCATAAGCTAACACTGTGTCAACACTTCCATTAAAATCCATTTCTGAACTTTACCACGCAGTGTCTTCTGATTAGGAATTTGACATTCTCAACTACTGTAACAGAACTTTTAGAAAAGTTCTAATTTATTTTGACTCTTTAGCAAGAAAAAATCAGAAGGCCCCATTTAAATGGAGAACTGTGTCAGTATTACAGAATGGGTTTATTTAAAATATGTTTGATTTCCTTGATATTTGAATTGCATTCTAGAGATGCTGCCTTTCAGGTAAGATTATATGTATAATGGTGGTTAGAATTTATTTTACATGTGTTTGGATGTTAATAAACTAATTGTTGTGTATTGGAATGATTTACATGGAGGTTAGACAAGGAGTTCAAGGAAGGCCTGCTAGGAAGAGAGGGAATCCACCTAGCAAGGTGGAGAAAAAGCATCTTTGTTGGAGCTCCTCTCCAACCTGGTGAGGAGAATAGAGATAACTTACAAGGAGGTGAGGAAATAATGGACTTCGTGTGATGGGAAGGTGTGGAGCTCTGCTCAGGGACAAGTGATGAGCCACCTGAGAGCTTCTGGGTTAGGGTTAGATGGCAGACCAGTGTCTAATATGACATGACGGGTATCTGCTACATCCTGCCTGATAAGGAGGAAGAAATAGATGAAGCCGCCTTCAGACACGTTGAAGAAGCCTCATGTTTGCAGACCTAGTCCTCATGGGTGGCTGGAATTACCCCAGTATCTGCCAGAGAGGCAGCAGAGCAGGGCACAAGCGATCTGGGAGATGTCTGGGGTGCATCTACTTGCCGACACAGCTGCTGAAGGAGCCAGTGAAGGTGGCACACTGCTGCTGCTCCTGCGTCCTGAGAGGAAACACGGGCCGCGCTTGTGATGGTCACAAAGTTCTTGCTCTTGCCCGGAGCCGCAGCGCCGCGAGCGAGCGGTGACCGACAGGGGGCGGCACCA
>NW_009932096.1:0-3990 GCF_000696875.1 Nestor notabilis
TTGCCTAGGAAGTGCTATCGGCTGTGATGCTGAATAACAAGATAATTGCCTCTTTTGGAAATCCACTGACCCTCTTAAGTGCCTGTCCTGGGGGCGAGACGAGAGGGGGGCTGGGGGAGTGTGGTGCGAGGAGGATGGGGGAGGGTCGAATTTGGCCATAGAAGTCCATGTGGTTTTCAGCTAGTGAAATTCCCAGTTTATTCTTGATGTTTGCCTACATGCTGTTCTGTATGCAGCTTTAAGTAATTAATCTTTCGTATAAAGGTGCTTAAAGCAGGAGTTTTTTGCGTGTTTTAAGTGAGCAGTCTGAAACAGTACTTGATTCAGGTGGTATTTTTCATCATTACGTTGTAGCCTCATAAAGAACCTCTTTTTTCAGGTTTGCAGAAGGCTGGGAATTATAGAAGTTGATTATTTTGGACTGCAGTTTACTGGCAGCAAAGGCGAAAATCTGTGGCTGAATTTGAGGAACAGGATCTCCCAGCAGATGGATGGTTTAGCGCCTTATCGATTGAAATTAAGAGTCAAATTTTTTGTAGAGCCACATCTTATCTTACAAGAACAGACAAGGTAAGGTAAAGATGGCTGTAAGTAGATTTAATCGATTATTTTGTTTCCAATTTCTGTAACTTACGAAAGTGATTACACACTGTTTTTCTTTCATGTTCTGGTAATCTTGTTTGACTTTTCTCTGTAATTTAAAACTCAGTATTATTTAAATGTATTACTCTTTTTTTCTTTCTTTCTTTTTTTTTTTGTGCTAAAAAACCAAACTGGTAATGCTTTAAGTATTGTGCAGCTACCAGTAAGTAATGAGTGTAGGTAATTCTATAAGCACTTAGTGCTGAAGCGGAAGAAACTAAGCTACCACTAGCAAATTATTTATGTGGTGTTTGCATGTCCGATAGTAACCCCTGTTCAGTGGTGTTACTCGAGGTCGTTCTAAACCACTGGTACAGAAAAGCAGGAAACAATTCCTCCCACAGAGCAAAAAACTTGCTGAATTCCTTTTTGTCTGGTATTATGTTACAGTAACTTTCAAATAGCTACAGGCCCTTTGAGGCTACAAGAGAAACAGCTATCTTGCTTCTTCTGTGGTCAGTCCTCTTACCTAAATTGTTTCACTGTTAGTCAATCCTAGGAATTGGTCTTCTAAGATTAGTAGTGAACACTTGCTTTTGCTCCTTGAGTTTGAATGCCACATGAATTTAAAGACTACAGGAGAGCCATGCACATCTATATTTAGTGCTGACCTTTCAACTAATTTTTCCTATTAGTTTTAGATAGTAAAGTTAATACAAATGGGGCCACTTGGATTCTAGTGTCTATATGATGATAGTGCCAACACATGCTTTCACTACTCACCCTAGAATTATAGAATGGTTACTTTTGGAAAGAACCTGAAGACCATATAGTTCCAATCCCCTGCCATGGGCAGGGACACCTTAACTTGGTACTTTCAGAATTAAGACCATAGGTACAACACGGTTATTCTGCACAAAATATTTGGCTAAATAATTTGGTCAGAGGCTGACAGCCTGATTTGGTGTATTTGTGGTTTTGGTTTGTGTGGGGTTATTTTTGTTTTTTACAGGAAGAAGGATTAGAGTTAAGAGCATGCATTTACTTTTTGAACTAGTTTGCTGGGGAGTGGTTTTTGGGGAACAGTGGTTTCAGCTCATCAATCTGGTTGAAGTTTTTAGAATGCTGTGGACTCAGACTGTAGTTGTCCTATATAATAGTTTTAGTTAGGCACATACATGCTAACCAAATTCCAGATTTGATGTGCCTTATTTTGGAAAAAGATTCTGCTATCCATGGCGTATCTCTGGGCTCTTCTTGAGTATTTTCATTAGTGAAACTTGTCCTCATTTAAATATTCTTAATAACTGTAAAACCAAATAATGACGTATTTTTATGTAGAACAAAAGGGGCAACCTAATTTCATACCTGATGAGGCAGAAGAGACTAGCCTGAGCATGTTTGAATGTGTCTACACACACACACAGCAAATGAGGCTGAATCTGAGGAAACCTAAAGCTGATATGATTGACGTTTTCAATGGTATCCTTGATGAATGTTTGTTCAACTTCACAAGGGTTTTGCAGACACCTGTGTTCTGCTTTCAACACTGTAAATGCAACACTTGGCAGGTTGTGCAAATTAATAGGGAGCTGTAACTGGTGAAACACACCCTAAGGGCCTAAGAGACAGGTTGTGTAGCTAGAATGTAACAGAGCTTGTGTGTACATCAAAGTAGCAAGTATTTCTCCACTACAAACATAACTTTTAAAAGGTTGTAGGTGGGACAAACTGTCTTTCATATATGAATTAAGACTTTTCTAAAACTAACATTTTTTACAAACAATTTTAAAAGTCATATAAGTTCAGTCATCAGAAAATACCTATTAAAACTCTGCTCTGGAAATAATTACTTATAATTTTGGAGAGCAACAGGGATTGAAACTAGTATTTAATGTCACTGTCTTGCAAACATGAATAGTCCGAAGGCTTCAATTAAGCTGTGTTCAGCCTACATCCTAAGTATTTTTAGTGTTCTTTCTACAAACAAATACAAGTTGTAAAATAACTTGCAATAGCTGCCTTTTAGTTGTGTATGCTCAGTATTCTATGTGTAGCGGACCTAGAATTCTACAGTGCCTATGGTTAATGTCTGTTTCAGTGCTGTTGACACAGTTTCAGTAAAATTACTTTTTTCCTACTCAGGTCTGCTTGAAGATTTACACATGTGTGTAACTCTGCATTGATCTTTAGTTTGCATGTAAGCATGTGTGGTATGAAGGAGAAGTAAAAACTTGTTAAACCCATCACTGAACTTTAAATCAACAGGTATATCTTAGAATTGCAAGGATTAGCTGTACAGTTAAGCTGACATGTTTTTTCTTACCTTTACTTGCAAAGTCAGAAATAGTGATGGATACCCTTGGTTTCCTTTAGCAGATCTGTCCACAACTGGTGTATAGCGTGTTCCTGTGGCCTTCTGGTCCCTTGTCTGAAGAAGGTAGACAGAGGCTCCCAGTCTTGTACATGTCACCTCTGGTGCTGTTTATACGTGTAAACCAGAATCCTGTTGAGACGGCTTTTGAGATCTGTGAGGCTGCAAGTAATTCTAAATGTTGCTGATACACATTGTCATGATGATAATAGTGAGTCTTGAAACTGAGTTGTTACCAGGTTTTTTCCATATACTTTGGCAGCTTTGTCAGCCCCAGTCATATTACTTTGGTAGAGATGCTGGTAATGGTCAGGTTTCTACATGCTTGGTGAAAAGCTCACCTGGCAAGGGAGCATTAACCTCTGCCTCTGTTATCTTCAATCAGTGTGCAATCCAGTGGTAGATGGCAACCTCATGCATTTTAATCTTATGAGGAAATTATCTTGATGCTGAGCACAAAGGCAGAGCAGGTTATGATTGTACCTTGGACCGCCACTAAGGCAACAAACCACCTTCACAAAGTGTTCTGCAAATGGGAGAATTGCATGGGGGAAAAGCCTCCTTGCTACACTTCCCTTTACGGGGTTAAAAGTGGTTTATTGCTATTGTCCTTTGGATCTCAGTTTCTAATTTTTTGACTGCCTGGTACTGAATTTCACCACGGGACTTTTTAGTTGGGAATTGTTTTCAGTGGAATCAAAATGCTTCAGTGCAAGAATACTATTCAAATTTAATCTGCTGCTGTCAACTAGAGATTCACGAACAAGTCTGAAGTGGGAACAGGGTGCTTGTTTAGTGCAGTTTGAATAACTATACATTTTTTTGAATGGAAAATCGCCTTGGCTTGAACAGGACTGCTATCTCTTTGCTTAAAGATATGTGTGATGGTCCAAGATCTAGATCATAAGCTCTGTCTTGTGTCATGTTCGTTTTCACTGTTTTCTGTGCTTCTTGCTAGGTAATGCAACAGTTGGTAAAATGAAAGTAAACAGTCGGGGTTTTGTCAGAATGATTTGTGGGTGGTGGTTGTGTCG
>NW_009932097.1:0-5537 GCF_000696875.1 Nestor notabilis
ATATATGTATATATATATGCATGGTGGGTAAAAACCTCTACTCAACAAAACTACACTGCAGAATCGAAGTTAAAAGAAAAAATAAAGTGCAAATTTCTAGATCAGGAATGCTGAACATCCCGTGGCAGCAGATGTCTACTATACTGTAACAAGCAGATTCTGTATTTCTGTTTCTATACAAAACATGGGGCACTGAAATAATTATCAGTAGCTGAAGTTGAATGAATTCCGGAAGAGTTTTCATTTCTTAAAACATTAAGCCAAAAAATTTCAAAGTTTTTTCCCAGAAGCATTTCCATCTTTTTTTTTCTTTTTCTAGAATTTTTATCTTTTGCTATCAATTTCTAATCATTTTTCCATTAATGTCATTTCCATTGGATGATAGAGTAGATTATCTAGGTTTTTAATCTTTGAGAACAGAACTATTTATCTAGTACCAGAAGTTATTATGGGGGTTTTAGCTGTTTCTTGTAAAAAAGTAATATAATGAACAGTCAAAAATACACTACCTTCAGAATCACACAAGCTTCTTAAAAATAAACATAAAACCTTCTTTCAAAGTTTTTTCCTTTAAAAATTAAATTTGAAATATGCCTTTTTCACTAAGCCAATATACCCAATCGTGAATTAGGGAAAATTTCATTTATTATCTCCAATGAAATAACTGGTTATTATTTTGAGATCTTTGTGGGATTTCTATTCACTGCATGCTGCCATAACAAGCTGAGGTGAGAATATGACATCGATCAGAATAGAAGTGAAAGCTGTCTCTTGAAATATTTAAAACAGGAGTGCATGTGTTGTACAGTTAGAGTTGGAAAGCTTAGTGGAAGAAGAATTCCTGCTTTGGAATAAATATTTTCTGGATGACCTAACAGGGCTTATCCCTCCTAAGATTCTGAAAAGTGGCAAAATAAAGTTGCCTCTGGTGTGTAGAGTTTTTTAATGCTTACACTAATGGTTTTTAGACCTTGAGTCAGAGTACATTTCTGAAACATTTTAGCCAACATGATTAGTACTTTAACAATAAAACCCAGAGGAATGTGGTGTTACTGATGTTAAAATACATGCAAAGGTCATTTCTTTAAACATCTTTATCTTTGAGGTGGTACCAGAACAATTTGACAGAGAGGTCATATTTACAAAGCAACATGTATTTTGCCAGGCACATAAAATCTGTCTCTATACAGCCAGATTATAAATTTTGAAAAACTGCAGTACTCATGCTCACTTCTCAGGAACCCTCTACTACACATAGAAATGCCATGGCTTCGCTTCCTTGCAAAATGGGCCATTTATCAAAAAAAAAAAAAAAAAAGGCAAAAGAAGAAGAAGGTTAAAGCCATTGTCTTGGCACATGTCACTCTGTGTCGGGAGCATCTGCTCCCAAATTAAAAAATATTCTCTCTCCCAAACTCACAAATGCGCAAGCATTAAGCATCTGAAATAGAGTCTTGGGGGAGAGAGTACTGCCATTCCCTATGATCCCCTTCTGCTGACTTAGAGTACACATTTTCCCCCAGCAGCACTAAAGTGATAGCTGGACTGATCCATTGCTTCCAATAAATGAGTTTTAATATTTACAAAGATAGAGAAATTGTGTCTTATGTTAGTGACACATGCAGATTAATACATTTCTATAGTACAAAAATTGCATGGCACTGTGCTTTCTCATTCCTCCTTTCCAAATAACAATTTTATAGCATAAGTACTGTTTTGTCATTTTGAGTCTGTTTTTCTATAGTTTTCTATATTCTACAGCCATGTCATCCAAAAGACATTCAGGAAATAAATTCAGGTACAAAATCCCCGATTAAATATACTGAAGTTAATTCACTATGCTAAGTATAGGAAAAAAGAATAATAAGCTGTTCCTTTGGGACTCCTATTTAGTATAAGTGTCAACCACTTCTACTAATAGGCTCACATAAGATTTCCATGTGACACGTGTTCTAATATTTATGTAATAGATACGAAAAATTTTACCTGTTGTCAAATCTGACATAAAAAATCTCATTAATCTCATTTTTATGTACTGTAATGAGATTCCTGTGTGCATATAAAACAGAATGACATATATGACCTATTATGACCTATTAAGATTACAGTGCCTCTGGCAATAATTAGTAATACACCTTGAATTTTAAATAAATAGACATTTGAGTAGTAGCCAAAGAAGAAAAGAAAAAAAAAATGTACATATGCCATTCCCTAAAGCCAATAGGAAAGTTCACTCTGATTATAAGCTACTTTGATGTCTAATATGAATGTCAGCTGGAATAACAAATTACCTGTACTGGAGTGTGTGTCTCCTTATCGCTCTCTATATAAAAATACCTGCCAAAAGCATAGGCATAATTATTTGAATAAGCCTATTGCACTAAAAGGATTTTAGCTCTCCAGTTTGCTATGCTACAGTACATAAAATGTAACACAAATTATTCACTTTCAGTACTAGTGTGAAAGTACAGAAGAAAAAAAATATCTCCAACTTAATACGGGCATGCATGAATACAACAGTTGTGTGTTTAAGGTCTAATTAAAGAGAATAGAAAAGATGGTGTTTTTTCTTTTTTTTAATTCTGTTGTAATTTTTTTCCTGTTAAAGAAATAGAAATAGAACAACAGAGAAAAAAAAAATCAACAACACAACAAAACAAAACATTAAAACAATAGATAAGTCAGTTCTGAAAAGTGAATTAAGGACCAAGAGGAATTAAGTAAGGATCTTACATGCTCAAATGTAAAACTGAGATCCAGAACAATCTCTTAGCCCTGCCTGACTGTAAAGAAGCTTAATCCACCTAGGAAGGTCCACTCTTTACCTCAGCATCCTCTTGGCACTTGCAGTGCTGCATTGTGTTCACCTGATCAGACCTGCCCAAACCCCATCCCTTTGGCTTCAAAAACTAGGCAGAGTAATATTTACATCTCTATATTGTAGTCAGCTGTGAAAAGTAGGAATACACACTGTTTAGGTTGGAAAGCTCTAGGTTTGGGTTTCTAGAAAGAAAGATAGTGGCCAAAAGAAAGACTCCTGAGAAGCTGTCTTGAAAAATAGAAGAGGATCTGAAAAGGTGAAAAGAAGGTCCTCACTGGAGGGAATAAACTGGAAGTGAGGCATGATCCTGGAGATCAAAGAGCTGAGTGGAGTTGGATGCTGTGGGATGCCCAGGGACTTGGCCTGAAACTGGTAGCTTCAAGAACCTGTGCAGCACAAACTGACATGGCTTTCTGCCCAACCTTCCTGAGCTGCAGGGACCTCCCTGTGGGCAAGGGACATTGAGACCTAGTGCACATAGCACTTTGCAGAGCAAGAGAGAGTGCGTGAGACAATCAAACAGGGTAAAATCCCTAGTACTGAAGTTTCTTAAAGAAATCCCAGCATCCAGCTCTACTGCAGGTTGTTGGTTATTCTGTCTTACCTGTAATAAAATCTTATGTGCCTGAATTTGCACAAGATAAATTCTATCTAAATTGATGTCACAGGAACTATCATGAAAAGCAATTGTAACCAGTTTCTTTTTTGTTACACAGTCATAAGAGGAGGACATTGCCCATAGTAAAAGAGGCATTGACCTCTCCAGGATGTTGAACAACCATGTCTCAGTACTCTTCTCAGCCTGACAGCTCTTCTGTCTGACAGCAAACACCAGCTGCTGTGCAGTTCAGTGTGATAACACCTAGACTTCTTTCTCAAGCCCATGAAAGCCGTCATCACATAACAAAGAACATAACTTTGCTGATGAGAGAAATTAAGCAAAGACGCAAAACTCCATGAACAAGTGTTCAGGGGAAGGACCCCTATTCCCAGCATTAATCTGGAGTTTTATCCAGACTCTACACAAAACATGTAAATAGTACTGTAGGAAGAGACAGATCTCATAGACAGCATGTTGCCGATAAAAATAACTGTACATCATCTTTTAGTTCAGGATCCAATGAACTGTGGTCCAGAAGATGAATGAGGCACCTCAGATGACTGAAGAGGAATCCGAGTATTTAATTTCTCAGTTATGACACTACAAACCTTGTGTCTCATCTACTGTTCGTTACAAACCAGCCAAAATCTCTCATCCTTTATATTTTCAACATTAGCAGTTTCTTCACCCCTGAAGTTCTGTTTATGAGGCATCCAAGACATGCTGCAGCTTGGACAGTTTTAAATAAATCCATGCCTAAACCATGTCAATGCCCAATGACTACTTAGAAATTAGTTGGTCCTTGTCAGTGACTTTTAATGAGCTTCAGTTTGTGGATAATATCAGGATATTTTGTATACATTACAGTCTATATCCAGCACAAAGATAGTGACCTTTGAGTAGCAGTTTTTGTAGGAGCCATGTGAGCATCCCTGGGGGCTTCTGGAGATTTGTCTGACAGGGCTCTGGGCCAGCTCAGAGCCAGTGCTGACAAAAGTGGCCCCTTCCCAGCGGTGACTCCAGCAACAGGTTCCCAGGTGCCATAGCGCTGAACACTGAGCAGGGAAAGTGCTTCCAGTTGAGGCTTGCCAGACCTAAGCTACAGCTCCTGACATCCTGCAGCCATGTGCCTGGTCATGGGTCCACTGAGTTACAACTACCTGCAGGCCAACATGCCAGCCTGAGGGCTCAGGGAGGTGCCCAGTGCCTTGGGCCAGGGCTGTACTTACTACAAGACTTCATTGTGAATCCAATCTAAAACACATAAATGAATTTAATGTCGCATTTGCCTCACCGGTGGCTGTAAGTAAGCTTAAAATTTACAATAAATCTCTGAGCTTTTTTTGTCTCAAATCTTTAACTTTTTATGGTTATGATATCTTTTCATAGTTATGATATCTTACCTATTTCCCTTTTAATTCCAGAGGAGTTGAAAGGGAAATTTCATCTGCTCATTTACTTTCGTACTACTCAGTACTCACTTCTTTGTGATAGTACATCACAAAGATATCCCATAACTTTCCTCAAGAATAGTTTCTTGAATTCAGTAAAGAGTGTATTGTCCAAACCAGAGAAAGAACAAGACTTTCCTTAAAAGGGTGACTTTCCCAGTAACTGGGAAATTTACCTTGGATGATAGATAGTCTTGTTGGAATCCCTCCATTACCTCTGTAAATGCACAGATGAATGCTCTGTTCACTGTTCACTGAGTTGAGTCCATACAGGAAGAAAAGTGTCCTTAACAGGCAGTGGAGACAAATTTAGGGCACTGCAGGTAGTCCTTTACACAAATTTATTTCTCTTAAATATAGAGGAATTCTATGAAAGTTAATCTCCTTTCAGTCTTGTTTTCTGTGGAACTACTTCATTTTGTACAAATAATTCGCCATTCCCAGGGTAACATGGAAGGGCTGTCTTGAAAATTCAAACCATTCCCTAAGTGAGTAGTTCATACAGAGTAGAACAGCTGCAAGAGAAGTCACTGGGAGATAATGAATACAATACAATCCACATCAGGAATAGGGAAGTCACTGGGCATAGAAGAATCTTGGGATCTTGTCAGAGATCATGGATAAGATGCAACTGGAACTTAGAATCATAGAATCATAGAATAGT
>NW_009932098.1:0-3419 GCF_000696875.1 Nestor notabilis
AAGCAGGTTCCTGAAGAGGCCAAAGTCTGATATGTGTCAGCAGGACATAGTTATACATCCATTAGTGATGAAGATAAACTGGAAAAAGAAAGCCATGCAACCCTGAAGCTTTATGAAGACTATGGTGGTTTTTAATCTTTATGGTGCTAAGACTGACAAATGCTGCTTGAAAACCCAGTCATAAACTTAAGCTTTTTGTTACTTATTTATAATCAAAAGAGCTAAAAATTAGTTTGACATGTACTAGTTTAAAATTATAATAATAATAATGACATAAATGTTTGCTATTTTTTTCCTGTCTCCGCAAAACATTAAAAAATTAATTCATGCCCTCCAGTTAATAGGTGTCATTAAAAAAACAACCAAACAAACCAACCCTGTATTTTTTTTAATAAAAAGATGTTTTTAAAAAATTGAGTCATTTTTAGCTGACTAAAAGTAGGTGAAACTTGCACTAAAGCAGTATATATTTTACAGATTATTCAGAATTTGTACAGATTAAGTGGGGAGCATAGGGACCTGAATATACTTGGAAATCTAGCATTTCCCCATTTCTGTAGAGTTTAATTTCTACATAGTAGCTTTCTAGATTTCTTTCTGTTTTTTTCTTCTTCTTCTCCTCCTTCTTCTTCCTATTATTATTATTATTATCGTTATCATTCTGTTCAGATAGAGTTCATAGTGCAAATCATAGCAACTAAAAAATAGATTTCTCTTGAAGTGGCACTAGTTCTATTTTATTCTATACTATTGTACTTCATATTATTACTTCTCTACTTAAATCTTAATGTTTAGGAATCTGGAAAAGGTAAAAGGAAATGAGAAATAAAATTTAAGCTTTTAAACATTTAATTTCGTTATATTCATTTTCATAAGGTAGAAAAATGCATTTTATTAGTGTTGCCAAGAATGCACAAGGTAGCTATCATAAAATCTTCATGGGCTGCACATACATATCTGCCTTCAAAAACGCATGTCCTTCAGCTTGGTGAAGCACCTGAGTCCAGCTTCTACAAAGATGTTTTAGTGTTTCACTTATGGTTCTGCTTACTGATATAAACTCTTTTTCTGTGACAGGCATATATCTTTTTCACATGTAAACATAAGCTCAGATGCAGCACAAAGATGATCGCTGCACTGTGCAGTCTAAATCAAACATGACATAACAAGTCAGGCTTATAAACAGATGTGGTGTCTGTGGAGGGAAGACAAAGGACAAGGCTGAAAAAGAATATCATAATGATACTCAGCCATTTACTCAGTTTGATGGCTCAGTTTCTTCCACCCCTACTTTTTTTTTTTTTTTCATTCTCCTCCATGCCCTCTCCTCCTTTCCCTCTTCCCTCTTTTTTAAGAATCCGGAGGTTGAATGCACTTTCCTTCCCTTTGCTGAGCAGGCAATGAGCAGACAGTTAACACCTCTGTGAAAGTTATGGTGTAATCCCTTTTAATATGATTACTTTATGACACTAGCAAAGTAACTGACAGCCAGGTCCTCACTAAACCCCTCTGTTACACACAGCCCTCCCTTACTTTTAATGGAAAAGGACCATTTGCACATTCCTTGGGTAGAGCTAAAATGCACTACAAATAGGCTTCACTGAAGCTGACCCCAAAACATGCTGAAGCACATGCCTGTACGTAAAGCCAGATGTCACCAAATGAACTGTCCAATGAACATCTGTGAAGATGGAGAACAGGGAGATTTTGTTATGCATGTGTGCATGGCCTGCAGTACTAGAAGCAGATAAACTGAAAATAGCTCAGAATGGGATAACAGAGGTTAAAAAGCCACAAAAATTGACAAGCTATGAGGAAAAATGTGAAAAGCTGGGGGAATCGATAGGCTGAATCCAAAACAAACAAATCACAGACATAATCAGAAAAAAACCAGTTGCTTTAGCTTAGCTATGGCAATACAGACAAAGAATTTGTTATCTATTATTCAGCAACCCGTGCTCCCAAATAAGCAGATGTTTTTGTCTTTCAGTGAAGGCTCAGGCACACTGGCAGTGGAGAGGCAAGCATGCTCACTTGTGACTACAGTATTTATTACAGTATTAAGCAGTTTGAATTAAGCACTGGAAAACATGTCAGTATAGATACTGTCAATATAGAATACTACCTACCAGAACCAAAGATTGTCCATGAATCGCACTTGAGTTCCATTGCAGCAAAACCTTCCATTCTCTCAGATACTATGGGAAGGTACAAATATCCACTCCCATAATAAAATAAAAAAGTCTGGTAGGGACTAAGTCCTTCATCTTTTTCCAAGGGACAATCCTTACTCCATGGCCAGAAATCATCATTGTTTTTTCTGAAATATTATAAACTGACATGAAATTAAAAAAAAACAAACAAAAATGTCCTACCAGTGTCAGATTTAATACTGATCTATATTACCTTATGAACTCTGTGTATTTCTGAAGACAGTAGTATGTCTGAAAATTCTCTCAGACCTGGACTTAGATTTTAAAAATTATGTAGTATTTTGTCATCAGTCCAGCTAGAAACCTCAGATTGTTGTGACCTCTGTGTTTTGCATTAAGAAACCTCTGTATAAACTACAGAAATAGTCTTGAAATCAAGGAGTAGAAATTAAGTGTTTGGTTTTGGTTTTGTTTTTTTTCTCCCAAGAAAATAATGAAACTCTTAGGCTAAAGAATTATTCTCAGTTCTGTCCAAAAACCAGGCTGAAAAGTCTTACTCTTTTTACCGTTACATATCTTTTCACATGTCATAACGGCTTTCTCAGAATGAGTGAAGAATAGTTTTACTTAAATAAATGTACAGTCTGGTTACTATGGTGCTCTTTTGGCAGCAAGAGAAGGGAATCTTTGAAGAATATGGCAGGAACTGAACCCTGGTTACTCGTGGTCTAGACAAATGTTTCACTAAAAGTTGATTGAATAGAAGAAGCTACAAGTATGTCATCCTACAGCAGTGTTTCAAAATAAAATGGTCATGGAAACACTGTATATAGTTCAGATGTGGATGTGACTTTGTTGGTGTATTTGTTTGACATATGGATTTTTTTAAATAGCAGAATATATTTTTACAGGCTTTTTGGACAAACACAAACAAAATATCAATATGCTCATTCTGCCCATTCTTGGGCAATTTTGGCTATATGACAAGATATAATAGTAGATATTGAGATTATTGCAAACAAAATATTGGGCTACTGACAAGCATTTGTTACCCTCATGTCTAAATTCAATAAGCAAGAGTATTTCTGGGTCAATGATGAAGCTTTGGCTCTTAAAATCTCTCTAGGTCCAAACCTCTGGATTTTAAAGCTTCTTTTGAAGTATATTATTTTAAAATACAAAATCAAAACTGTATGCAAAATTTACTGCTTTAACTAACTTTTTCCATGATGATGATGATGTCGTGGTTCAAGCCCAGCCGGCAAC